>NC_083408.1:67937310-68240341 GCF_020745735.1 Hemiscyllium ocellatum | reverse complement strand
TTTATAAAGTCTCAGTAGCACATCTCTGCTTTTATATTCCAACCCTCTTGAGATAAGTGACAACATTGCATTTGCTTTCTTCATCACGGACTCAACCTGCATGTTTACCTTTACAGAATCCTCGACTAGCACTCCCAGATCCCTTTGTACTTTGGCTTTACTAATTTTCTCACCATTTAGAAAGTAGTCTATGCTTTTATTCTTTTTGCCAAAGTGCAAGACCTCGCATTTGCTCACGTTGAATTCCATCAGCCATTTCCTGGACCACTCTCCCAAACTGTCTAGATCCTTCTGCAGCCACCCCACTTCCTGCCTGTCCACCTAACTTCGTATCATCGGCAAACTTCGCTAGAATGCCCCCAGTCCCCTCATCCAAATCATTAATATATAATGCGAATAGCTGTGGCCCCAACACCGAACCCTGCGGGACACCGCTCGTCACCGGCTGCCATTCCGAAAAAGAACCTTTTATCCCAACTCTCTGCCTTCTGTCAGACAGCCAATCCTCAATCCATCCCAGCAGCTCACCTCAAACACCATGGGCCCTCACCTTGCTCAGCAGCCTCCCGTGTGGCACCTTATCAAAGGCCTTTTGAAAGTCTAGATAGACCACATCCACTGGGTTTCCCTCGTCTAACCTACTTGTCACCTCTTCAAAGAATTCCAACAGGTTTGTCAGGCATGACCTCCCCTTACTAAATCCATGTTGACTTGTTCTAATCAGACTCTGCTCTTCTAAGAATTTAGAAACCTCATCCTTAATGATGGATTCTAGAATTTTACCAACAACCGAAGTTAAGCTAATTGGCCTATAATTTTCCATCTTTTGTCTTGATCCTTTCTTGAACAAGAGGGTTACAACAGCCATCTTCCAATCATCCGGGACGTTTCCTGACTCCAGTGACTTTTGAAAGATCTCAGCCAATGTATCCGCTATTTCCTCAGCCACTTCTCTCAGAACTCTAGGGTGTATCCCATCGGGGCCAGGAGATTTATCAATTTTAAGACTTTTTAACTTTTCTAGCAGTATCTCTTTTGTAATGGCAACCATACTCAACTCAGCCCCCTGACTCCCTTTAATTGTTGGGATATTACTCATGTCTTCCACTGTGAAAACTGACGCAAAGTACTTGTTAAGTTCTCCTGCTATTTCCTTATCTCCCATCACTAGGCTTCCTGCATCAGTTTGAAGTGGCCCAATGTCTACTTTTGCCTGTCGTTTGTTTCTTATGTACTGAAAGAAATTTTTACTATCATTTCTAATATTACTGGCTAGCCTACCTTCATATTTGATCCTCTCATTTCTTATTACACTCTTTGTTATCCTCTGTTTGTTTTTGTAGCCTTTCCAATCTTCTGATTTCTCACTGTTATTGGCCACTTTATAGGATCTCTCTTTTTCTTTAATACATTTCCTGACTTCCTTTGTCAGCCATGGTTGTTTAATCCCTCCCCGGATAATCTTTCTTTTTTTGGGGATGAACCTCTGTATAGTGTCCTCAATTATACCCACAAACTCCTGCCATTTTTGCTCTACTGTCTTCCCGGTTAGCCTCTGCTTCCAGTCTATTTTTTGTCAGTTCCTCTCTCATGCCCTCATAATTACCTTTATTTAACTGTAACACCATTACATCCGACTTTGCCTTCTCTCTTTCAAACTCCAGACTGAACTCTACCATATTATGATCGCTACTTCCTAAGGGTTCGCTTACTTTAAGATCTTTTATAGAGTCTGGTTCATTGCAAAGCACTAGGTCCAGAATTTTCCTGCACCATTATGTCAAACAGGGTGTCCGCTAAGTGAACATCAAAGAGAACATCTTTCTCTTTACTTTTCGCTTTGTGCAGTGACTTATGATCGTGGGATCTGGTTACTGCACAGTCTGGGAAAATACCAGGATATTATTTCTGTTTTAACTCCCCAGTTTCTTGGTCTTCCTTGGGCTTCTCACAACAGGGGGTAACACTCCCACCTTGGATCCTGCCAAATCATTCCCAAGAACAAACTGAATTCCAGGAATTGACACTCTGTCAATCACTCCCACTGTAACTTGCCCAGTCTTGAGTTGGCACTCCAACCTGATCTTGCAGAGAGGAACACTAAATTTCTGTGCATCTATCCTGCCAATTGCCACACCCGTGGGTAACAGATCAGAAAGAGTGCATATTCTTTCATACCTTACTATCAGCGACTGGTTATATCCCGTATCTCTCAAAATTATAACTTGTCCTTCACCCCCCTGTTCTTTTGGAGTAAACTTTACCCACAGAGGTGAATTATTTGTCGAGATCAGGTACTAACTCCATACCCAGCCCCCGCCTCGGCTGTGCACTCTCCTGCAGCTCCTCAGCTCTTCTTGGGGTCTCTTTTACGACCTTTACTAGTGCCACTGGCTTAGCTTCCTTTACCACACCTTTACCCACAGTGCCTTTCTTTAACAACCAGCACTGGGTCGTTATGTGTCCCACTTTACCACAGTGAAAACACCTGAGGCCTTCCATTTCCTTTCCACCCTCTTGGGGCTTCTTTTTTATCCTGTGGTAAAATCTTATCAGTGCTCTCTACTCTTGGTTTAGTAATGTAGGATGTCCCCTTCTCCCAATTTCTATCCCTCACAGGATGAAATTCTGGCCGGAAGCTTGTCATATGCACCAACAAGTATTCATCTGCTAATTCTGCTGCCCTTCTCATTTCCTGAACTTTTTGTTCCTCCACATGAATTCTTACCATCTCTGGAAGTGAGGTTTTAAACACCTCCAGTAGAATAATCTCTCTTAGAGCCTCAAATGTTCTATCTATTTTCAAATCACGCACCCATCGATCAAAATGACTATGTTTAATTCTTTCAAACTCAACTGAAGGCTGACCTGGTTATGTTTTTGTATTTCTGAACTGCTCTCTTTATGTTTCTGGTACCAATTCATAAACACTTAAAATAGCCTGTTTAACCTCTTCATAATCGCTTGACACCTCATCTGACAGTGCGGCAAACACCTCACTTGCTGTGCCTACCAGTTTAGTCTGAACTAGCATTACTCAAAAATCCTCAGACCACTCCATTTGCCTAGCCAATTTTTCAAATGAAATAAAGAATGCTTCGACACTTTCTCATCAAAATGTGGCAGAGATTTGATAGATAGATAGATAGATAGATAGATAGATAGATAGATAGATATATATCAATTTCCCTCAATTATATTTTAAGTTTTTCTACCTCTACTGCACTTGTCTGTTTTTCTGACACACCTCAGTGTTTGAGTAATTCCCTTACAATTTCAGCTTTAGTTTTGTCCTTGGTTAAATCCAAATTTAACTTATTTTCCAATTCTAAAAGTATGGCCTTTTTCTTTCCTTTTAAACTTTCTTGGCAAATCTGAGAATCACCTTCAAATTCCAGAACCTCTTCAGCAATTTTAAGAGCCATTTCTCGCTCCATGGTTGTATCCATGGTTACACTTGGCCCATATCCTTCTAATTCTGGATTAGTGGTGCTGGAAGAGCACAGCAGTTCAGGCAGCATTCGAGGAGCAGTAAAATCGACTTTTGGGCAAAAGCCCTTCATCGGGAATACAGGTGGAGAGATAAGTGAGAGGAGGGTGGGGGTGGGGAGAAAGTAGCATAGAGTACAATAGGTGATAGGACGGGGGGGGGGAGGGTGGAGTGGATAGGTGGAAAAGAAGATAGGCAGGTAGGACAAGTCATGGGGACAGTGCTGAGCTGGAAGTTTGGAACTGGGGTGTGGTGGGGGAAGGGGAAATGAGGAAACTGGTGAAGTCCACATTGATGCCCTTGGGTTGAAGTGTTCCGAGGCAGAAGATGAGGCGTTCTTCCTTCAGGCGGTCTCGTGGTGAGGGAGCGGCAGTGAAGGAGTCCAGGACCTCCATATCCTTCTAATCCTTTCCTATGCATGAATTTGTCCAAATGCCTTTTAGATATTGTTAATGTACCCGCCTCAACTACTTCCGCTGGCAGCTCATTCCATATGCGTACCACCCTCTGTGTAAAAAAGTTGTCCCTCAGATTTTCTTTTACTCTTTCTCCTCTAACCTTAAATTCATGCCATCTAGTCCTCGATTATCCTACCCTGGGAAAAAGACTGAGTGCATTCACCCTGTCATGCCTCTCATGATCTTACACACCTCTATAAGATATCCCCTCAGTCTCCTACGCTCTAAAGAAAAAGGTCCTAGCTTGTCCAACTTCTCTTTATAACTCCATTGAGTCCAGGCAACATCTTTGCAAATTTCTTCTGCACTCTTTCCAGTTTAATAACCCCCTTCCTATAACAAGCTCACCAAAACTGAACACAATACTCCAAATGTGACCTCACCAATGTCCTGTATAACTGAAACGTAACCTCCCAATTCCTATACTCAATGCCCTGACTGATGAAGGCAAGTATGCTAAAACCCTTCTTCACCACCTCATCTACCTGTGACTCCACTTTCAGAGAACTGTGAACCTGAACTCCAAGATCCCTCTGTTCCACTATACTCCTTAAGACCCTACTGTTCACCGTGAAATTCCTGCTTTGATTTGACTTTCCAAAATGCAACACTTCACACTTATCTACATTAAACTCCATTTGCCATTTCTTGGCCCACTTCTCCAGCTGATCCAGGTCCTGCTGCAATTTCTGATAACCTTCCTCATTGTCCATGAAACTGCCTATTTTAGTGTCATCAGCAAACTTATTAATCAAGCCTTGTACATTGTCATACAAATTATTGTGTAGATAACAAACAGTAATGGGCCCGACACCTGAGGCATCCCACTAATCACATGCCTCCAGTCTGACAAAAGCATCCTTCGACTATTACCCTCTGCTTCCAACCATTGAGCCAATTTTGTATCCAATTTGCCAGCTTGCCAGCCATGTGGAACCTTATCAAAGACCTTACTAAATCCATATAGACTACGTCTACCGCCCTGCCCTCATCAACCTTCCTGGTCACTTCATCGAAGAACTCTAACAAATTTGTAAGTCATGATCTCCCACTCACAAAACCATGCTGACTACTCTTAATCAAACCCTGTTTTTTCAAATACATGTATGTCTCATCTCTGAAAATCTTCTCAAGTAACTTAGCTTCCACAGGTGTTAAGCTTACTGGTCTATAGTTCACAGGTTTGCCTTTGCAACCCCTCTTGAATAATGGCACAACATTCGCCACCCTGCAGTCTTCCAGGACCTCACACATGGCTAATGATGATGCAAAAATCTCCATCAGGACCCCTGCAATTTCTTCTCTAACCTCTTGCAGTGTTGTTGGATGTATCTGGTCAGGACCAGGAGATTTATCCACCTTCATACATTCTAATACTTCCAACACCACCTCTACTGTGATATAGACTGTCCCCAAGATATCACCACTAACTTCTCTAAGTTCCCAAGTCTTCATGTCTTTCTCCACGGTAAACACAGAAGAAAAATATTCATTGAGGACCTTACCCATCTCCTGCAGTTTTACACATACTGTCCACTTTAGTCCTTGAGGGGCCCTATTCTCTCTCTAGTCATTCTTTTTCCTTTAATATACTTAAAGTACCACTTTCGATTCACTCTAATCTTCTCAGCCAGTGCTATCTCGTGTCCCCCTTTTTGCCCTCCTGATTTACTTCTTCATAAACTCCTGTATCCCCTGTATACCTTTAGGGATTACCTTGGTCCCAGCTGTCTGTACCTGAGCCACGCCTCCTTTTTTCTGGTAAAAGCCTCAAGATCTCTTGTCATCAAGGGTTCCCTATGCCTGCCAACCATCCCTTCCTGATGAAGGGCTTTTGCCTGAAACATGGACTTCTCCTGCTCCTCAGATGCTGCCTGGCCTGCTGTGCTTTCCCAGCACCACTCTAATCTTGAACCTTGCCTTTCACCTTCACAGGAACATACGGACCTTGAATTCTAGCTATTTCATTTTTAAAGGCCTCCCACCTACCAGACGTCCCTTTGTTTGCAAACAAACTGCTCTGAATCAATTATCAGATTCTTTCTTAGATGTATTGACCTGAATATTTACAGAAAGGCTATAGGGGAAATGTGGAAGGTCTCTAAAATAACACTATAATTTTTGTCATTAGTTTCCAGTCTGGCTTGACAGACTGGCCTGCTTGGTGCTGTTGACTGAGGTGTTATATATGAATATTATGAATTGCATTGTTGTTATCGCAACCTTTACTTGGATAAGTATGATTAAAAGTCCATAAGATCTTTGTTCATAAGACGATCCCTCCATACCATGGATCATCCAAGAAAACCTTCTTTGAACTGCTACTGATGAAATGACATATTTCCTTAAAAAAGGAGACCGAAACTGCTCACAGTACTCCAGGTGTGCTATCACTAATACCTTGTACAGTTGCAATAAGACTTCCCAATTCTCATACTCCAACCCCCTCAGAAAAAGGGCCAGTGTTCTATTAGCGTTTCTGAGTACCTGCTACACCTACCTGCTAACTTTGAGTATTTCATGTAAAAATACCCTCATGTCCCTTTGTGTTGCAGCTTTCTTTAGTTTTTTTCTCCATTTTAAATAACATTCTGCTTTTTTTTTCTCATTTTCAAAATAAACAACTTTGCATTTTTCCACATTAGACTCCATTTGCCAATTTCCTTAACTTTTCAATATCTTTCTGTAAACTGTTTGTACCCCTCTCACAACCTGCCTTTCCACCCTTTTTTTGTGTAGTCTCCAAGTTTAGCAACAGGACATTCATTTCCTTTCTCCAAGTTATTTATATATATTGTAGACATTGCAGAGTCATAGAATCATACAGCATGGAAACAGACCCTTCAATTCAACAGTCCACATCCTACACTAAACTAGTCCCGCCTGTCTGCACGCCCTCCATCTCTCCAAACCTTTCCTGTTCATGAATTTATCCAAACGTCTTTTAAACATTTTAACTATACCTACATCCACCACTTTCTCTGGCAAGTCACATCACACACGAACCATTCTCTGTGTGAAAAAGTTGCCCCTGATAGCCTTTTTAAATCTTTCGCCTCTCACCTTAAAAATATGTCCCCTAGTGTTGACTCTGTTCACCCTAGGGAAAAGACTTTTGTCATTCGCTTTATCTATGCCCTCATGATTTTATACATCTCAATAAGGATACATCTCCTACACTCATCTGCATTCTTGAACCACTGCAGTCTATTCAGAATGCCATTAGGGAGGGAATTCCAGGATTTTGACCTGGCAACACTGAAGGAACAATAATGTAGTTGCAAGTAAGGATGGCCAGTGGCCTGAAGGGGAACTTGCTGGCAATGCTGCTTCTATGTATCACTACCTTGAATTCCAGATGGTTGCAAGGTGGGGGAAATGGAGGGGGGATGAGGAGGGGAGGCATTTGTTCAGAAACATTAAGGACATCTGTTCTTAGTGTCAATGGATCGGTGTAAATAAAATGATAACATTTGTGTGGCCGTATTTCCTTTTGACCCCAAGGCTGGAAGCTATGCATATTTTACAGCTGGATTTTGGATAACTGAATTTCTTTTTATATTGAAGACTCTTAACAAAACTCATACTCAATAGGAAAAGAGCTTGTAATTTAATAAGCTGACTGGAATATGCACATAACAGAACAACCGTGATACATTTTCATGTATTCCACACTGAGCAGATTTGAATTTATGAAGCCCAGCTCTTCAATCTTAAGCGTTCTAGAATGGTGAATGTCTCATTACCCTTACAGACTCGGAAAACACAAAAGCTGAAACTGACATTGTAAGGAAGTTGGAAGATGTTCATACATGTGAGAGAGAAAGTGTTCTTCTGTAAATTACAATCACTGACCTAAGGGTTCAAGGGACACGAGCTGAGAGAGAGAGAGAGAGAGAGAGAGAGAGAGAGAGAACACTGGTGGAAAGGTTAACTCTTTGTGGTCTGTTTTGAGTGGATACTTGCTTGTTGTGGAATGAATGTTTATGTGTTGTTCCCTTGAGATCTGGGAAGATTATGAATTTAGTTTGCATTTTGGGAATCTTAGATGATTTTAAAAGAAAAAGCCATTTTATAGGACAATGATACTGGGCATGTTAGCTGAGTGAGGTTACCTCATCACCTTTTCCACATAGTTTAGACTAGTCTCTCATTATGATGCACTGGTAAAAGGAAAGCTTATCTAGGCAAGGCAACTGGCCATTTGGCCTGGCTTGAACAGGGTTTCCCACTTTGATGTGCATGTAGCTTAATTAGTCAAGCGTACTCAGACCTGTCAAGGAGTTTCTCTTCCTTGAAAAACTTTTGCCATTTTATTACTGTTTCCTCTCCGATTAAGGACATGTGGCGTTTTGGTAATTTTAGTACCAATTTCTGTGTAAAGACACCTTGTTTGCAGCAATAAGGGGAGTAGCCTGAGAGATCTTAGGGGTAAGAGCAGGCACTGCTATTCTGCTAATGGTTTTAAAATCTTACTCAAGCCAGGCTTGTAAGTATCTATGTTATAGTGTAACATTGATGCCATTGGTAAATAAAGGTAATAATTTAGACGAAACTGTCTGTAAGAGTTTTATATTCCATGCTGCCAGAGTATGATCTCCAGGATGAACCAAGAGAGGCTTATAGATCGAGTCCGTTAGGAATTCCCTGAGCTGTCTCGAATCAGCACTTTAACATGGATGGTATCAAACTTCTTGAGTGTTGGTGGAGCTGCACCCATCCAGGCAAACAGTGAACACTCAATCGTACTCCTGACCCATGTGCCATTGATTGTGAACAGGCCTTGAGAGACTCAGGATGCAAGTTACATGTTGCAGTATTCCCAGCCTCTGAGCCGTTTCCACAAACACTGTATCCACAAGACGAAAGTGAGGACTGCAGATGCTGGAAATTAGAGTGGAGAGTGTGTTTTTTGAAAAGCACAGGCGTTCGGCAGCATCCGAGGAGCAGGAGAATCAACGTTTCAGGCAAAAGCTCTTCATCAGTAACCATCTCCACAAGGCTAGACCAGGTCAGTTTCTGGTCAATGGTAATCCCCAGGATGTTGATAGCAGGGGATTCAGCAATGGCAATATAATCAAATGCCATGAGGCAAAGGCCAGATTGTCTCTTATTAAATATAGCTGTTGCCCAGCATTTGTGTGGAACAAATATTATTTGGAACCTCGCAGCGTGAACTGGAATGTACATTTGCTGCAATTGGATAATGACAACACTGGCATCTGAAGAGCCATGAATGGTGCTGAACATTGATGATTGCACAATGACCATTCCCACTTCTGACTTTATAATGAAGAGCAGGTCATTGATGAAGTAGCTGAAGATAGTTGGGCCTAGGACACCATCCTGAGGAACTCATGTAGATTCATCCTGGAGCTGAGACTCATAAAATCAGAAGTGAAGATCTTCACTAATTACTGCTCAATGTTCATCACTGTTCCTGATTCCCAGTGACTGAAGCATGCCCACATGCAGCAAGACTTGGGCTGACAGTTGACAATTATTGGGTGGCACGGTGGCACAGTGGTTAGCACTGCTGCCTCACAGCGCCTGCGACCTGGGTTCAATTCCCGACTCAGGCGACAGACTGTGTGGAGTTTGCACGTTCTCCCCGTGTCTGCGTGGGTTTCCTCCGGGTGCTCCGGTTTCCTCCCACAGTCACAAAGATGTGCGGGGCAGATGAATTGGCCATGCTAAATTGCCGGTAGTGTTGGGTAAGGGTAAATGTAGGGGTATGGGTGGGTTGCGCTTCGGCGGGTCACTGTGGAGTTGTTGGGCCGAAGGGCCTGTTTCCACACTGTAAGTAATCTAATTAACACTAACACCACGTATGACAGGCAATGACAACTCCAAAAAGAGAGAACCTAACCATCACCCCACAACAACCAATAGCACTACATGACAGAATCCCCCGCTATCAAAAGTGTAGGAGCTACCATTTAGCCTTATACACATTGCAACAACAAGAGCAGACTAGATGACAGGACACCTGCAGCAACTCACCTCTTGATTACCTACAGCCTGTCCACCGTTTACAATTTACAAGAGTGTGATGGAACACTCCCGACATGCTTCGATGAGTGCAACCCCAAACAACACTCAATTAACAACCGTACAGGACAAATCTGCCCTCCTGACTAGCACTTTAGTCACAAAGATCACGTCTCTCCCCCACCACACATGCTCAGTAGCAGCAGTGTGCCCCACCCACAAACTGTACTGCACAAATTCACCAACCCTCCCCAGCCAGCACCTTCCGAACCCATGACCTTCTGAACCCATGACCCATTAGAATCTTAAAGGATACATACAGCGGCTATGTGGAAACACCACTATCTACAAGCTCCCTCCACCCAGGCTTTTGTCCATCTTGACCTGGAAATACATCGCTGTTCCCTCAGGGTCACTGGGTTACCACTTCAGGCTGTCTCAGAGCTGTCCTTCCCACAGTTCCAATTCATTCTCAAACCGTTCAACGTTCGAACAAGAAACATTTTCACTTCCTTTTGGGCATTAAAAATGCAAACTGAATAACTGAACGTCTGGAATCTTTATTTCCTTCCCTTCCCTCTGACTCCATTCTTTCTTCGACCCCTGTCGAGTATTTATTATCCCTTTTGACTTTCCAGTCTTTCATGCTGAACATTCTGTACTTCGCAATATTTTTAGTTTTATCTTCTGCAGCTCAATAAATTTCAGTCAAGACATGACGTTGAACTCTTCTTCCTCTGCATCCACCGCCTTGCTCATTGCTTGGATAGGAGTGCTCTCACCAACCGTGGACACCTTTACCCACCCCTAATACTGTCCCTCCAATCTTTCCCTGTAGTCTTCTATCTTGACTTGATCATTGAAAAATGTGAACATGATATGGGTCACCTTAATTTCTCTGCGCCCTCACCTATTTGAACCAATCTTCCTCTGAACTGGCTGCTCTCAGATTCAATCCTGACTTTATCATTAAGCCTTCCAACAAGGGTGGTGCTGTTGTTGTCTGGCGTACTGACCTCTAGATTATGAAGACTGAGCACCAACTCTCAGATATCACCTCCCCTGGACCATGATGCCAGCATCAAACATCAGGCCATCATGACCATGACTCTCAATAATCTCACCTCATCTGGGGATCTCTAGCCAAAAGCCTACCAGCCAGTAGACCCCCATTCTGTAGAGCCCTCTTCTACCTTCTCCCCAAAATCCACAAAGCAGTATTGCCCAGGCAGACTCATTGTTTCTGCCTGTTCCTGCCACATGGAACTTATTTCTTCCCATCTCTGCTCGATTTTTCTCTGCCTTTGTCCAATTCCACTCCACGTACATTCACAATGCAACTGACACTTTATGTCAGTTTCAAAATTTCAAGTTCATGGTCTCTAGCCACCTTTTCTTCACCATAAATGTGCAATCCCTTTACACATCCATGTCCCATCAGGATGGTCCTAGGGCTCTTCCTGAAAGAAGGCTTGAACCATTTCCATCCACTACCACCCTCCTCTCCCTGGCTGAGTTCGTCCTCACTTTGAACAACTTTTCCTTCAACTCCTCTCACTTTATTCAGATCAATGTTGTGGCCATGGCAACATGCTGCGATGATGTAAGAGACTTATCTTTCACCCTTGCCTACTTTTAATCTTAACATATGCATTTTAGCTGAAAATGTTATGTCTTTTACTGAAGTAACCTTCAACACTGTAATAAACTAACCTTTATCGTGTGACAAAGTTGAAGATCCAGGTACTCACTGAAAGATTAAAGGCAGAGGATTCCACAGTTTTGGATAAATAGAAATGAACTGCACTATGTAAAGCTACAACAATAATATAGTCTATTATATTATTCACAATGTATATTCTTGCAGCCAGAATTAACATGTGATTAAGATGACTAATAAATAAATTAGATAAGCATCCTACAAAGCATATCAAATAGCAAACGTGGTCAAGATAGATTTCAGAGTTTACCCAGCAATGACACCCAGATGTCTGTGACAGAGTGGATCATCAAATCTGATTAAACTTCACAACAGACTTCAATTTCTTCTCTTTCGATGACCTAGCTTTCGAACTCCCTTAAAACGGAATTTTAGCACTTACCAGAACAACTAGTGAATTGTGCGGCGTGAATTAGAAGGCCTAAAATTTAACAAACAACTGGGACAAAAACTCAGAGTTCTGAGGCAAGCCTTTTAGCCAACTCACCTCATCACTCAGTCACTATCTCTAATTTGCTTCTGCAAGTGACAGGTATAATTCTATCCTGCACTGCCCTCCCAAGAGGACTGATAACATACCTTTTCACAGGATGGGTTTGGTGACAGTCATTTATGTACAGTGGTCCCTTAACTCTTGTTGTCCAAGACATCTTTTTTGACAAGTAGAACTCATGCGTCCGGGGTATAAACAAGTTTTGTCTCACAAAAAATTCTAACTTGAGCATCTCTTCCTGATTTTGTTTCGTTTTTACAATTAACAGATTTTACACAGTTAACTATCACTAACAAAGAGCTTCAGAGTTAATTACAAATACAAAGATCATGTTGGATAAATTGGTCAAAGCTATTTGAAAAACTGAAAAAAAATTCAAAGCTTCACAGCATGTGACAAATATCACCAAAGACCGAAGGAAATATTGAATTTTCAAATTCAATGAAACAAATTTTCAGCTTAGTTCCATCCATTATTTCTTCGTGCCAATATTACAATGAAACATGGATTATTTATTCTGGGTCAATACATCTACAAAAAAAAATAATAATAGGGTGGCACAGTGGCTCAGTGTTTAGCACTGCTACCTCACAGCTCTCGATGTGGTCTCCTCTACACTGGGGAGACAGGAAGCCAATCATGGAACTTTTCAAGGAACATCTCTGGGACACATGCACCAAATAACCCCACTGCCTTGTGGCAAACTATGTCAACTCACTCTCCCACTCTGCCAAAGACATGCAAGTTCTGGGCCTCCTCCATTGCCAAATCCAAGCTTGTAGGAAGAATGCCTCATCTTCCACCTTGGGATCCTTCGAGCACACAACATCAACATCAACTCCACTAGTTTTCTAATCTCCTCTCTCCCCATCTCATCCCAGATCCAAACCTCCAACTCAGCACCACCCTCTTGAACTGTCCATCTACCTTCCCATCTATCCACTCCAGCCTCCCCTCCGACCTATCACTACCACCCCGTAACTGCATCTACCTCTCACCTTCCCAGCTACCTTCCCCCCAACCCTGCCTTCCTATTTATCTCTCAACCTCCTTCCTCCCCACACCCTCTCTCACATCCTGATGAAGGGCTTATGCCCTAAAAGACAACTCTCCTGCTCTGCAGATACTGTCTGATGTGCTGTGCTTTTCCAGCGCCACACTTTTTCAACTCTGTCTGCCAGGATTCACACTTAAAACATGAAAGAAGCAAGAATACTCAGCAGCTCATGTACCATCAGCCCACAAACCTTTCTTCACAACTATGTTATCATGTAAAACGGATGGTAGTTAATCACAGCCTCTTGTAAATCTCTCCCAGTTTCCATTTTCATTGAAGATAATAATTGAAGGATCATACTGGAGAGAATCTTTACAGTTTTGCATATTTTAAAACTTTCTTCTTTCAACTATACATTCACTAAACAAATTATCAAAGTTTCAGTTGTGACTAAGCTCAAGTGAATACAGTTGACAACCCAGGAGCAAAATTCATAAATACTATCGTAAGTATTTACCTACAAAAGGGATTTCAAGACTAGTGAGAGGAGAGAGTTTTTTTAAAAAAGACATGAGGGGCAGGTATTTTACACAGGAGATGGTTTCTATGTGGAATGACCGTCCTGAGGAAGTGGTGGATGTGGGTACAACTACGTTTAAAAGACATTTGGGTAAAAATATGAATAGGAAAGGTTTGTAGGGATATGAGTCAGGAGCAGGCAGATGGGACTAGTTTAGTTTGGGGTTATGTCCGGCGTGGACTGGTTGGATTCAAGGGTCTGTTTTTGTGCTGTATGATTCTCTCAAAGGGGAGGGATAAGGTAATGGAGCCGAGCAGATTTCGGAGTTTCAGAGGTTGCATCTGTGCTGTACACAACAGTACGGAACTCAAACTTTATGAGTAAAAGGCAACTTTTCTGCTATTTTCTAAACAAAGCTTACAGTGTTAGGTTGGCTTTAATGTAAATAATGCAAAGCAAGTATTGATGGAAGGAGGTAACATTACGAGCGCAATAGATTGGCCACTTCCAAAATTCGATCGCACCTTTCTATGGAGTACGTAGCAACTCTCCACTTCCTATTTCCAGTTCGCGGTCACATTTTATTCCAAGTTATACACTTCACAAAATATTGAAAATATCAATTTATATATAATGATATGAATTTCCGCAGGTTATTTAATTTGTTTCAAAGGCTTCAGTAACCATTCTGCGCGGTTTAATTCCAAAAGAGGGGCATGTCTGAACTGGGTTGTGCAGCCACACCCGGGGAAAGGGAACGCAGTGAAACTCCCAGGGCGTTGGCGGAGCGGAACAGCTCTCACATCACAGAGTACAGTTTAAACCAGGATCCAGGTCAGCTGTCAGCATGGGGTCTCGGGCAGGGTATTGGGGTCACTAGGGGTGGGAATCAGGCTGGGTATTAGGATTTTCTGGGGTGAGGGCGGCAGTGGGTGTTAGGGATTTTTGGGGGGGGGGGGGCTGTGGGTGTTAGGGTTTTTTGAGGTGAGGGGGGCTGTGACTGGGTATCAGGGATTTTGGGGTGAGGGGGGCTGTGACTGGGTGTTAGGGTTTTTTGGGGTGGGGGGCTGTGGCCGGGTATTAGGGTTTTTTGGGGTGAGGGGGGCTGAGGCCGGGTATTAGGGATTTTTTGGGATGAGGGGGGCTGTGACCGGGTATTAGGGATTTTTTGGGATGAGGGGGGCTGTGACCGGGTGTTAGGGTTTTTTGGGGTGGGGGGCTGTGGCCGGGTATTAGGGTTTTTTGGGGTGAGGGGGGCTGTGGCCGGGTATTAGGTTTTTTGGGGTGAGGGGGGCTGTGGCCGGGTGTTAGGGTTTTTTGGGGTGAGGGGGGCTGTGGCCGGGTATTAGGTTTTTTTGGGGTGGGGGGCTGTGGCCGGGTATTAGGGTTTTTTGGGGTGAGGGGGGCTGTGGCCGGGTATTAGGGTTTTTTGGGGTGAGGGGGGCTGTGGCTGGGTGTTAGGGAGTTTTTGGGGTGTGGGGGGCTGTGGCAGGGTGTTAGGGAGTTTTTGGGGTGAGGGGGGCTGTGGCAGGGTGTTAGGGAGTTTTTGGGGTGAGGGGGGCTGTGGCAGGGTATTAGGGTTTTTTGGGGTGAGGGGGGCTGTGGCCGGGTATTAGGGTTTTTTGGGGTGAGGGGGGCTGTGGCAGGGTGTTAGGGAGTTTTTGGGGTGAGGGGGGCTGTGGCAGGGTGTTAGGGAGTTTTTGGGGTGAGGGGGGCTGTGGCAGGGTGTTAGGGAGTTTTTGGGGTGAGGGGGGCTGTGGCCGGGTGTTAGGGAGTTTTTGGGGTGAGGGGGGCTGTGGCCGGGTGTTAGGGAGTTTTTGGGGTGAGGGGGGCTGTGGCCGGGTGTTAGGGAGTTTTTGGGGTGAGGGGGGCTGTGGCCGGGTGTTAGGGAGTTTTTGGGGTGAGGGGGGCTGTGGCAGGGTGTTAGGGAGTTTTTGGGGTGAGGGGGGCTGTGGCCGGGTGTTAGGGATTTTTTGGGGTGAGGGGGGCTGTGGCCGGGTATTAGGGATTTTTTGGGGTGAAGGGAGTCTCGGAGTATGAGGGTCTCTGAGGAGAGATCTTGGCTCTCTGGTGAAGCTTTGAGTGACTGAGGTTGCTGTGGGGGGAAGTTGAGCAGCAAGCAGTGTGTCCCAATTATCCAGAGCTCAGGCTTCCTGTCGTTTTCACGCAGCTTAGAAACCTGTTTGTCCAGGTTTTGCTGCTGTTCCTGGGCGGGCGCTCCCTCAGTCGCCATTTGTTAAACCCATCTTGTTCTCGTTTCAGAATCGTTTCTCCTTCAGCAGATTCATGGTAAGAAATGTCAGAATTTTGTTGTGTAAATTGCATTGCACTGCCATGTAGGTTTTTAAGCATTTGATGAACGATCTCTGGTGCTGGACTATAGTATTGCCTTCACCCCTAACCCACGGGGTTTTTTTTCCTCCGTGTTTGGGGCTAACCTCCACATTGAAAAGTTTTTATTAGCACTGTTCATAATATCACGAAGTCTCAGAACACTCGACATCTATTTGAGTTATTTCAGAGCGCAGTCACTGGTGAAGTTTTCACATTGATAAATTGCAGACTGAAGATTGGCATTTTGTGGGAAGACCACAAAAACAAAATAAGTTAACTACTAGAGATGTGACTTTTTTTTAAACAAAAAGGTAGAAAATGCTGACAATATTCAGGCGGCATCTGTGAGGAAACCAGGCAAGTTAATTCATGTTTAAAGCCTGGAGCTGATGTTGGATCAGTTCGTTAATTTTCACAGGAGAATTTTTAAAAAAAATACCACTGTCTTTGTGCTATAAGCTGATGGTTGTTCTCTAAATCATTGGCTTGAAGTGAGATCTACATGGGTGGTCTAGAGCCATAGTTTCATAGGGATTTATCCCACCAAGATATCTTTAGAATACAAGCTTAGAGAACGGTGCAGATGAATTCTGATACTCTCCCTTCAGTACATACATTTTCACCAAGTTTTATTTGTTTTCAAGCAACTGTACGAGCAGAACAACAAATACTATGCAAAAGATATCTGCACTATTACCATTCATATCTATACTTGAACAAATGCCACAAACTATCATTTTAAAGTTACCTTCTCATATCCCAGAAACTAAGTGTACTCTTGTTTTATTATAAGGGTTTTGGAGTTCAGGGAGCTGCTTCTGTTAAACCTGTTGCCATTGTAGGTAATTGTAGCTATGTTTCTGTAGAAACCATATTCTTAGCACAGTTGTAAATAATAATTTTCATTCTGAGAACAGTAGCTACAAACTACCAGGTGCAATGCAGTTTTACTGGGGGTTGTTGACATTTACGGTGATACCAGTCACACACCTACTCCAGCTATCTGGGACTGTCTGCATTCCAGCAGTGTTAAAAGCAATTGATTTGTGAATATCTCTTCTTGAGTACGAGTTAGAACTTCATATTCTCCAGGACTGTTTGACTCCTGCGATCTGTTTAGTTAAATTTGATTTTATACCATTTCCTGCAACAAACTTGCATGGCAGGCAGTGCCTTATAGTACAAAATGTTTCATAGAATTGTACAAACTTACTGTCCATTTGGATGTAAAGATAGAAAATAGGTGTGGGAGGAACCTGTTCAGCCTTTTGAGTCTCCACCACCATTCAATACGATCACTGGTGATCACGCGATTTCAGTGTCCCAGTCCCGCTTTCTCTCCATACCCCTTGATCCTTTAGCTGCAAGGGAATGTCCAGCTCCCTCTTGAATATATCTAATGAACTAGCCCCAACAGCTTTCTGTGGTAGAGAATTCCACAGGTTCACTATTCTGAGTAAAGAAATTCTTCCTCATCTCAGTTCTGCATGGCTTACCCCTGTGATCCCTGTTCTGGATTTCCCTAACATCAGCAACATTCTTCCCACATCTAGCCTGTCCAGTCACATCAGGTTTTTATATGTTTCTATGAAGTTATCCCTCATTCTTCTAAATTCTAGTGAGTACAAGCTTAGTCATCCAGTCTTTCTTTATATGTCAGTGCTGCGATCCCGGGAATCAGTCTGGTGAACCTTTGCTGGACTCCCTCAATAGCAACAATGTCCTTCCTCAGACTACGAGACCAAAACTACACACAAAACTCGAGGTGTGGCCTCACCAAGGTCCTGTGTCTATGCAGCAAGGCATCACTACTCCTATACTCAAATCCTCTCGTTATGAAGAACCAACCTTCCACGAAGACACCCAGGGCTCAAGCACCTCGCCTTTTCCTAAACTGCCACCATTCAGATAATAATCTGCCTTCTTGATTTTGCCACCAAAGGGGATAACCTCACATTTAACCACTTTATGTTGCATTTGCCAAGTATGTGCTCACTCAACCAGCCTGTCAGAGTCACTCTGCAACCTCTTAACATCCTCTTCACAGCACACATTGCTATCCAGCCTAATGTTATCTGCAAATTTGGAGATATTACAATTAATTCCTTAGTCCACATTGTTAATGTGAACAGCTGCGGTCCTGTGGTAACTCACTCGCCAGTGCCTGCCAGACTGAAAAGGACCTGCTTATTCTAACTTTTTGCCTCCTGTCTGCTAACCAGTTCCCTATCCCCATTAATACATTACCTCTGGTACCATGAGCTTTAATTTTGCTTACTAATCGCTTGTGTGGGACCTTGTCAAAAGCCTTTCGAAAGGCTAGATACACAACATCCACTGATTCACCCTTGTCCACTCTCCTGGTCACATCCTCAAAAAATTCCAGAACATTTGTCCAGAATGATTTCCCTTTAGTGAATCCATCCTACTTTGACCAATCCTGTCACTGCTTGCTCAGCTATTGAATCCTTATTGACTTCACCATTTTCCCCACCACCAATGTCAGGCTAAATGGCCTATAAATCCCTGTTTTTTTTCTCTCCCTCCTTTTTAAAAAAGTGGGGTTACATTAGCTACTCTATTTCAATGGAATTCTTCCAGATTTTATAGAATGCTGGAAAGTGATCACCAATGCATCCACTATTTCTAGGTCCTCTTCCTTAAGTAATCTTGGATGCAGAGCATCAGACCCTGGGCTCTTATCGAGTTTTAAACCCATTAATTTCCCCAATACTATCTCCTAACTAATAAAGATTTCCTTTAGTTCATCCTTCATGTTTGACCCTCTGTCCCCTAGCATTTCCAGTTTAACTCATCATGTCAGTGTTGGCCTTAAGAGTGGTTGTGCTTTGTTCCATATCCTGCTACTTATTTGATAGTTCTTCATGTTTTGGTACTTTTTAAAAGTGTTTGTAAAATCATCTTCCAGCCCTTTTTCCAGAGACAGCATTCCCAATCTCAACAAGGCTATGTAAAGTAATCTCCTGTTTACCCCTCCACACATTTTCTCAATAACTTTGAATCTAGAACTTGTACTTATTGCTTCCCTCAGCAGAGAAATTTCCCCTCATTCCTGATGACGGGCTTATGCCGAAATGTCAATTTCCTGCTCCTCGGACGCTGCCTGTGGTGTTTTTCTAGCACCACACTCTTGACTCTGATCTCCAGCATCTGCAGTTCTTATTTTCTCCTAGAGAAATTTCCCCACCTAGCTTTTGAATATCTCAAACTCCCGAGCATCAGACTCCTACTTATATCAGCATCTAACTTTTTGTGTTTCCAGGAATAAAGTCCTAACTTCTATAAACCCTCAATCTCAATAGCATCCGAGTAAACTTCCTTTATATCTATCGACTTTCTGAAGTGTGTTGCCTGGAATTACTACTATTCTACAGTGGAGGCTTAACCTAACTTAATGAAATGTACAAAGTTCTGAAGGGGCCTACCAGAGTAGACTCTGTGAGGTTATTTCCCTTGGTTGGGGAATGTGGAACAGAGGGATACAATTCCATCTTCGTATTTTCCACATTTTAAGTGCAGCTTTAGTTGAAATCTTAATACTTGTTTCTTTTTCTTTTCATTTATTGCTCCTTTTCTCTTTCACTCATTCTCTTTCTCTCTCCCTCTCCCTTTAGCCATGTCCTAGAAAATAGAATGTTTACAAATAAAAAATTATTGCTGACTGTTAAATTCCTTCTTGCTCCACACCCCCTTCCTGATGAAGGGCTTAGACCCAAAACATCGATGCTCCTGCTCTGTGGATGCTGCCTGACTGGCTGTGCTTTTCCAGCGCCACACTCTTCGATTCTGATCTACAGCATCAGCAGTCCTCACTTTCTCCTCCCTGCAACCATTCATGCTCTGATAACTTCTGTAATGTAATGAAAATGCAAATGTTAATGATACAATGATTTAACACTGAACTTGGTAATCATGTGCTTTTGAATCACTGAGAAGAGAGGATGGAATAACCTGGAGTGGAGAGGTGTGTTACAGAGATCAGTACCATATGTAATGGTGCACAAAGAACAATTTATTGGAACTCCTGGAAGTCAGACAGTACAAACATTCAGATTAAAATTCTACCATTCAGTAAGAACACAGTTGGTCTGTTTGTTTCAAATTCCACATTCGCAACTATTCCTATAACTCTTAAATGCATTGCCTGAAAAAAATCTATCTCTGGCTTAAAAATATTCAAGCAGTCCACTTCCAGTACCTTCTGAGGCAGAGAGGTTATAAAATCATACAGCCTTCTGGGAGACAAAGATTCTCCTCTTCTCTATCCAAAAAGATGACCTCTGATTTTTAAATCCAAGATACCCCCCCCACATTACTGGAATCACCCATAAGAGGAAACATAACTTCCATGTCCACCTTGTTAAAACCATTCAGGATTTTAAATACTTCAATTAAGTCACATTCTGCTGTCCTAAACTTCAGTAGAGACCTGCCCATTCTGTCCAACAATATTTTACTATTGGTTAAACCAGGGACCTGGATGTTCGCACCATGTAGAATCAGTCCAATTTAAGGGAGCAATCTGTCAGCAATGCAGGATAGAATCTCCAAGTTCCAGACTTTATTTCAGCCTAATGCATAAGATCTGATAAAGTGAGGCCGGTATCTGTAAAGTTAGTCAAGATTGTCCGACTGGACCTTTGGTACTTTCTCATGAGAGAGAAATGACTGATGGTGGTTTAATCTGAGGGCTACCATGTCTCAGGTTAAGGGAGAGGTTGAGATGGTGAGTCTATCAGTAAAGACAGATCAAATTAACTTTCATATTTATTATGGTTGGAAGTTGTGAGCTTATTTATGTTATAAATCAGTTCTAAAATTTAGAATTAATTTCTTAGTCACAAAAATTAATTTTGATTTGATTTATTATTGTCATGTGTACTGAGGCACAGTGAAAAATGTTGTCTTGTGTGCTTTACAGGCAGATCAAGTGCATTAGAGTAATTTGAACTTGTCATTTTTGTTTTTCAGGACGAATTAGCTGTAAGTATATATGTGTAAATTTCTGCCAAGTCAAAGAACAGGTAAAACCTCAAAAGACAATGCCTTAACAATTGATATTCATGCAGACTTTGTGGAAATAATACTTTTATAAGTACTTTGAAAACATGTGCAATTTTAGTGATTTAATCTTTGTCTTTTCTCCTCGAATTTTGTGCTAATTCTCTCTCTCTCTCTCTCTCTCTGCCTTCCATGTATATGCTTCATCATGGCAATTACAGCTGTGAGTATTGGCAGGCAACATCTTGCATAAGTCTTTTTTCGCCTCTCCACATTTCCACCCACCACTACCTAACGTACAAAAAATTAGAGAAAACTATGATCCTCTGAGCAGATGACCTACAGTCCATCAAATGGTTAATTTGACAGAAATAAAACCGGTTCTGCCAGAGGATTTTGGGAGCAAGAATTGATCAGCAATGCACATTCCAGAATATGCAAGAATGTGGGTGTGGTGAGGAGCCAGTGAGTATGTTGACTAGAATGAGCTACAGAAAAGTGGCGAATCAGACCTGTGTCACATTAGCAAGTAGATTCCACCTTAGGTAATGTTCAGGTCACAAGGTGACCTTATCTGTTGTTATGGCTTTTTTTTGTCAAATTCCACTTTGATATCCTGAGATTTAAAGGTCTTTACCTATGTTTTTCAGTTCCTATTATTGATTCAATCATTTTTTTTCAATGAAAAACAAACAATTCAACATTTTTGTAATTACATTGATTTAATTCAGCATGTTCAGAGACATTAGAGCATAGAATTTTGGTTATTACACGCATGTAGGTTTTTGCCACCCCCACCCCCAATCTGTGTCTCTATTAATTGCTTGTACAGACATCATTCATCTTTCACTGAGACAGGCTGTAATCTTTTTTTTCTCTCGTTTAGGTTGCTTCAATGTCATCTGGTCATTCAATCCTTGCTTCTACATTCGTCATTTGTGAACTTCATTTGTCATTCACCCTCACCACTACTCCACACTCCTTTTTCACTGCTCTCCTTTCAAAATTGAAAACTTTGTTTTATTAAGAACTTATTAGTCATTGAGGCTCCACAAGAGTGAAAGGGCAACACTTCAGAGGTTTTGGTGGGGTGGGGTGATAAATGCCAATCTGCTGAGTTCTTGCTCCCTAAGCTAACTCATGGAGATTTTGTTTTTTTCCCAATTCTCAGAGAGTGGAGTTGCTCAGATGGTTGATTTTTATATGACTGAGAATATTCTGATTTACAAAGCTCCATTTAAGAAGTGCGTCCGACTCACTTGTGTGATTGCCTTAACAACAAAGCTATGGTAAAAGTTTGAGGGATAAAAATTGTGGTGTGTAAGTTATATGGTCACCAAAAGTAGCCAAGGACAAAGCTGAATCCCATTCTTGTCCAATATCAAGATACATCCCTTTGCCACTTTTGGGGAAGCAGGAAAGTTAGTTGTTCTTCTTACTTTTCCATCTTAAATGTGAATGAACTGATGTGGCTTGATGTTATCCAGATGAGATGAGGTCTGTTCTCTGAAAAAGATTAAATAGAGGATATTGCTCCATGCACTAATAAATGAGCTATTGGTCAACTATTTTACTTTATCTTTTAGTTGGAAGATGCTTTGGGTCCTGATTTTTCAAATGCTAACAAACTCCAATCTGGTGGTGTGAGCCCACAGCCTGGATGGCAGGGCCAACAGCCTGGATGGCCATGCCCACAGCCTGGATGGCCGGGCCCACAGCCTGGATGGCCGGGCCCACAGCCTGGATGGCCGGGCCCGCAGCCTGGATGGCCATGCCCGCAGCCCGGACCGGGAGGCCAAATGCCTCCTGCTTCTGGTTCACCTGGAGCCCCTAATCAACCTGCACAAGGAAATGGCACATTGGTAGGTATTGATCTTTTGAATTAACTAAATAGTGCATATTATGATTTCAAGAAGTGGTGAAACTTGTTTTCAGTGTAAGTTATCTGCAACTGAAATTGAGAATCTTTAAATCTCTAGTGTTTGAGACTTGTGCACTTATTTTTAGCCACGTTTTGAATATGGATCAAATTATTTCATTTGATTCTCTTGATCTTACTACAGACTAGAAAACATTACAAGAAACTTCACACAGCTGCTGAGGGAAGTAAATAGGTAAATAAGTATTGTAGAAGAGTTAGGAAAAGAGGCTTACAACTGAGTGTCAATTATGTATTTTGAGAAGACTTTAAATGACATGGCAAAGCAATTGTAGAATTGAAATGTGACAACATAGGAGGAGAATGAATACTTGCACCTGCCCCACAGACTTTCTTTGATTTTTATTTTCATTAGAACTTACTTTAACTGAAGAGTTAGTTCACTACAAAACTCTCCCAGACAGTCAGAGACCTGTGTGAACAGAACTTGTCCTTAAGTAATCAAATTGTAGATTTGTTAAGTGAACATCTAACAGTCCGAACCAGAAATAGGCAGAATAGTGAATTCAATATCAAATCATCTTTAGAAAGTAAGAGGAAGAGAAAGATTGGATGAAGACAAATACAAATTAAAACACTTTTGAAATCCAACAATAATTATGATCTAAAAAAAACGTAAGATATATATTGCAGAAGCAGGCCATTCAACCCGAATCTATGTGGTCATTCATTCTCCAAGTAATTCTTCTCTCTCCTCCTCCAAATGCTTGTCTAGTTTCTTCTTAAATGCATCCATACTGTGAACTCCAACTACTCCCTTTTGTAGAAAGTTGCACCATTCTTAATGTAAATAAGTCTGATGAAAGTTCTGAAGGATACTCAAAACTTCTAAAAGTTCATTTTTAACACTAAAGGGAAGAAAATGCTTGCATTTCTATAGCCTCTTATAATCAATTAAATACGTGCAAAGTATCTTAAAAAGCAGTTGTTTAGCAGTAATTAAGACTTTTTTAGATCCCAACTTTTTACTTGTATTGAAATAGTCATGCCCTAATTTCTGTGAGTTTAATGGATGTGCATAACACTCATAGCAAATTCACACTTGCATTTATTTCAATGACAAGTGTCTCAGCAAGATAACAGTATGGTGAACTTTCTGGAGAAACAGGGAAACTTATAGCAGCTTCCCAATTTCAATGTTTAACTGAGCGTATGCATCACTTAGCTGCAGTCTAATTTGTACTTCAATAATGATGAATGTTGTTATCCTCACTATTAATTGTAGAAAGCAATCTAGCTCAATCAGAATGTACTACATAGATTCATCCAGAATACAATCAGGAATGGAAACTATAATTATAAGAAACCCTTCAAGGTAATGAAACTAATTTTGTTGGACCTCTCTTGTGATGGAAGTGCTAGTCTGTGCTATACAACATTCTCTTGTACTTAATAGCCCTCTGGCTATACAAATTTAGACATGAATTATGGTCACAAAGGTGTGGTATTGAGTGATGAACAAAGCAATACAGGAGTGATGAATCATTTTATTATTGGAAAGGGAAGAGAGCATTCTGCTTGCAGCTGGATTTATCATTTCATTTTGGATCAGTAACACACTGGGACAATTTGCATTGCCCACTCATTGGACATTTTCTAAACTTAATTAATGTGTATGCATCTTCCTTCAATTTAAAGAAAATTGAGAACCAAATCTGATTTAAAAACTCAAACATGCATTGCCTTTTGTTAGTGTCTGAATGCAGTCTGGCTCATAAATGGAATGCATTTAGCACAGTGTAAAACTAGAAATTCTGTAGAGTAAATGGAATATTGATAGAATTGTAAATCTTGAATCTTTCTATTTCAGATTTTTATATTTTTTCTTTTCACTTGATATTTCCAGCCAGTACCTTATGACCTTCCTATCCCAGGAGATTGGCAGCCAGGGAGAATTGTCAAGGTAGTTGGAACTATCAAAATGAATGCTGAAAAGTAAGTTTTTTTTCAATATGGATGAAACCTTTTTAACGTTTACTTAATATTGCACCAATAGTACCCTTCCAGCTTATGTGAGAGTACAGTACTAGCCAATTGTTTGTTACCCACATGATATTAGAAATATGAGAACCACACCCTCTGCAGGTCTTGTTATTGTTAGCATGCATTTGTATAGCTGTTGTCATTCTTCATTCACATGGCCATTCTTGATATTTGAATTTGACCATCAGTTTTGAAGTTCATTTTGGTCCCTTGGAAAGACTGGATGGATCTTCAGCTGCAGGACCAGGAAATCATTTCGAAGCTGAATTCTGCCACTTTTTCTGTCTTACCATTTCAAGAGGAATGACTCTGAGTGAATTAGAACTCATGTGAAGCACAAAGAAAGGCATAATTGTCCAAGACCTTCAAACCTGAAAAACCTCACAATAAATTTCCTTTCTGATCCCTGCAGATTAACTGACTGACAGATTGAACAGTGGCTTGTATTCCATTAGGCCCTATTTTTGCCTTCCCTCCATTATTTATTTGCATGGCAACACCTAATATTCTGAGCCTTGATCAGGAAAATTCCACTTTGTAGATGTAATGGTGCAATGTGTTTTGCATTACATTGAAATTACCCAGTCTTTGCAAAGAGAACAGCACTGGCACCTAGAGCAATTTGGAAATTTTAGTCTACCACACTTTGATGGTGGAGCAAGGACTCTGGAACTTTTAGCTCTAGATTTATGTCTGCATTGATCAATGGAATAGTAGGCTTTTCAGTGGCTGACAGATCCTGAAGCTTATATGAGAGTCAGCAGCACAAATAGTGGAAGCTACTCCACTTTTCAATAAACATATGTAGAATAGTGTCAGATTTTTTTTAAACCGCCTTCCAATATATAAGTTTCATATTTTGCCTTTTGCATGTTTTTCTTCTCCAATCATTACTGAAGTGAGGATGAAAGATCAGGTAGGTTTGGATTGGATTCTTTGCAGTAGCAAACCTTGAGAGAGGACCTGAAGAGATGTATATAATATTGAGAGTAGCATTAATAGGGTGGATAGGAGTGTATTTCTTCCATTTGTACAGAGGTCAATAACTGAGAGATGTAGGTTTAAGATAAGTGGTAGAAAGCTAAGTGGAGAGTTCAAGAAAATTATTGTCACTGAGAGTGGTAGTCAAGAACTTACTGCCTGAAAGAATAATTAAATCAGAAACTCTTGTCACATTTAAGCAAAATTTATATCTTCACTTACATGGCCATGGCTTCCATTGCTTTGAGCTGAAAAATGGGATTAGTGTGATCAGCATGGAAAATGTGGATTGAATAGCCTCCTTGGATGCAATAAATATAGAGGCGTGATCCAGTTGTTGTCTAAATTGGAAACCAAGGACACGAGTAGGTGAAATTACCCAGAGTGAGACATGAAGGGACAGAGTGTCCAAACATATAGCAGCTAATGTCAAATGAGAAAACAGTTAAAAAAGGCAAAACTAGTATTTGGAACAAAATATATGAATTAATGGTGCAAATAGAGGTTGATGGGCTACCTACATTTAATTTTTTCCAGCCATTGCATGGAGCTCTGAGGTCCATGTACAGCAGCGGCCCCACCATTTAAGCTGCCACACTGAAGCAGCATTGATCATAAGATCTATGAGTAGAATTAGTCCATTTGGCCATCAAGTCTGTTCTACCATTCAATCATGGCTAATATGTTTCTCGAGCCCATCATTTTCCAGGCTGCTCTCCATACTCCTTGATTACCTTACTAATCAAGAATGTATCCATCTCTGTGTCTTAAGTACATGACACAGATTAATCACCCTCTAGCTGAAGAAATTCCTCATCTCAGTTGTAAAGTGTGGCACCTTGACTCTGAGGCTGTGCCTTCGGATCCTAGTCTCTCCTACCGGTGGAAACATCTTCCCCACATTCATTCTATCCAGGCCTCTCAATATTCTGTGGCTTTCAATGAGATTTCCCCCCCCCCCGCCCCCCCCCCCCGCCTCCCAAACCTTATAAACTCCATCAAGTCCATCCTGTTCCTGTAGTCCTACCTATCAGATAATTGTCCATGTTTTCTTTTGAAGGTCTGCATTGAATTTGACTCTGTTGCTTTCTCTGGCAGTGCGTTTCAGGATTTAAATTTTCTTTTAATATTATTTTCTCTCCTGTTGCCTTAGATTATTTTGCCATGAATCTGAAATGGTCTTCTGTAGTTCTTGACCATTCTGCCAATTGGAACTGTTTTCTTTCTCTTTCAATTTGGCCTGGATCTGATGATTTTTAAGCACTTCTATCGAATTTCCTCTCCACCTTCAATGATGAGATCAGCCCCAAGTTTGCTAGTCTGTCCAGATGTCTGGTTCCGAGGATGCTCAATCTTTCCTGCAATCTCTTCAATGTCTTCATCCTTCCTTCAAGCGTCGTACCCATAATTGGGCACAACAGTTCTGTTGAGGCCATACCTATGTTATATAAAGGTGGTTGATAACTCACTTTTGTACTCTGCCTCTAATAAATTAAGTTTTTTTAAAAAAATCTGTTTCTTAATGTGACCTGCCAACTTCAAAGATCCATGCGCATACAGTCCCATCTCCTGTGCCCTTTTCTGAAATATATCCTAATGTTTTGGTTGGAAGAACAAGGATAGGTATCACTTTACAATTCTTTGTATTGAATTTCATCTGCCGTGTATCTTGAAGTCCTATCATCTGTCAGTTCACTATACTTGTAGCTTATACCATCTGCAAATTTAGGAATTGTGCTTCATCACCTTCCTCTGCATGAGTGGAGGTATGATTTAGAGAAAGGAACTTACTACACAGTCCAATGTCCTGTAAATTTAAGTGCTGCTGTAAGATAATGCCCACCCTTGGTGTACACTGCTTGTGAAAAAAGTGCTGCTTGTTTGCTTCCAGCAAAAATGTTTTACACCAGTGGAAAGAAGGCTTATTTCTTATGGAAGGTGCTCATTCTAAGGGGTATGGATAGACTGGAATCTAAATAAGGAACATGCTGTCTGGCTGTGGCACATACTTCAGCTCAGAGTGAGGTAGATATCTGAAATATACTCCCTAAAGGAAGTAGTTTGGGTTTGGAGGGATATGAGTCGGTGCTGGCAGGTGAGACTAGATTGGGTTGGGATATCTGGTTGGCATGGAGAGGTTGGACCGAAAGATCTGTTTCCGTGCTGTACATCTCTGACTCTAAGTAGAGACCCAGTAGGACCACTCCTCCTACGAGCCCTTCTTTTACAAGATGATTTTTGTGAACCTCTTCTGGACCATTTCCAAGGCCAGCTCAACCTTTCTTAGATACAGGGCCCAAACTGCTCACAATATTCTAAATGTATACAACCTTAGTGGTATATCTCTGCTCTTGTATCAGCCCTCTTGAAATGAAAGTTAACATTGCATTTGCCTTCCAAACTGCCATCTGAATCTGCATATTCACCTGAAGAGAATTTTGAACTCAAATTCCCAAGTCCCTTTGTGCTTCAGATTGCTGAAGCCTTTCCCTATTTCGAATATGGTATACACCTCTATTCTTCCTATCAAAGTGTGTGACATCACACATTCCGACATTGTATTCCATCTGCAACTTCTTTGCCCATTCTCCTGATACGTTTATGTCCTTCTGCAATCTTGCCACTTCCTCAACACTACTTGCCATACCACCTATCCTGGTGTCATCTGTAAATTTAGCAACAGTGTCCTCAAGATTATTAATGTATTATATGAATAGTGTTGGTTCTAGCACTGACCCCTGTGCTAGACCACTAGTCACCACCTGTCATCCTGAAGAAAAATCCGGTTATTCCTATTCTTTGCCTTCTGCAAGTGAGCCAGGCGAGGAGTGAGGAACGAGAGCACCTTCTTTATTCAGTCCCTCCCAGCTGGTCACAAGAAGGTTAATCTAAAAAATGAGGATCCTTTCCCTCATGCATACCTCTCTCAATTCCATTGTACTCATGCTGTTTGAGAAGTAGACTTCCTTAAGTTAATCAAAGAGTGAGTCTATTAGTTTAAAAATGCAAGAGAATTTAAAATACCACAATATGCATGTAAGATTAGAAATGAGAAATGAAAAAAAAAAACAGTCATAAAGGACATTTCAAATTGTTTTTTTTTAATTCTTGGGGAGTAGTGGTGAAATGTAGCGGCTGTTAAGTTGGGTGATTATGGTGGAGTTGGCTTTAAAGTTGAACAGTTGATTTGAAGATTCTGGGTTTTGCAGGTTTGCCAAGAGGAGTTGTCCTGTTTCTGATTTGGCAGCCATCTTCAATGATAACTTGTGTGTGAGAGAGAAAGCGCTTACACTGTTTCCTTTATGACCAATGTTCTCCAGATGTAGCCTTTGCAGTATACTCTAACCCAGTAGCTCTAGATGTTTAACTAGTTCAAATACACCAATGGTGCTTTTTGGTTTTTAACTCCTCTTGTGTATTCCCAGATGGTGTGTAGGGGCCTGATTGGATAGGCTGGAGGAGTAAGCGTGAGGGAATTGAGAGAATTAAAAGCAAAAATAACTTTTCTGTGTATTAAAGAGAGAGAGGAAATAATTTCCTTGCTTTGGAATTAGTTTAAAAGAAAATCTTTTTGGAGTTGCGTTTCTTTTCCTGTTTCCAGCAGAAAAAGAAAGTACGAGAAATGATTCTGGAGATGAAGGAAATGGCGGGGGAGTGGAATTAGCTGAGTCATAATTGCAGAGAGCCTGCACAGACAAAGAAGCTGAATGATTACTCTTTGTGCTGTTTCTATTCTAGGAATATGATCTTTTGTCCAATGTAGAGCTGCCTTTAGAACTTCCAAGGAGGTGAAGTAATGAAGTAACCAATTCCACAGCACTTTTTGTGGTGGTCTTCTATAGTTCCAATGAAGTTATCATTTGCTCTATTAATATCCCACATACAAAAAGTTTAGATGCTGCCAAAAATGTACATTGTACATTAGAGAGAGTGACAGCTGACAGTTGCTGTGTATCCTTGGATACTGACCTCAGAGCGATACATGTTGGTACAATGCTCTTCAATTAGAAACTCTTATATTTAGGGTGTCATGACAACAAAGCTGTGGGCAGTTTTCTCCTCTGCTTGGACATTAGTACAGCTGTGCCTACATGCCACTCCTAACTTCTTGTATTTTGTTGCATCACATCCTTCCTGATGCTGTCTAATTTTGTCTCAGTAAGAGCCTGACCAGTGTGTGGGTGCAATAAAGCAGCTGATGCAGAAAATGGCATTCAAGACTTTGGAAAATAGGTAGGACCAGGCCCCAGGGATTCCTTCATCCTCCTCCTCATGATTGTCAGAGTCAACAAGGAAGAAATTTGTGTCTTATTTTCTTGTTACTGTTCCACTTCTTTTCCCTGTCATGTATGGTAAATTTATAGACGAGTTCAAGCTCAGAATGAATTATTACTGTCTGATAGTCAGGGAACAAAGAAAGGGTCGAAGTTTGTAACAGTTATTCACAGGAATCCTGTGGTAATAGTAAAAGTTTGTAATCTGATGTCGGCAATATTTCTGTAATCCCGCCATAATCAGGTATCAGGGTCAATATGGAGATCCTTTGATCTCCATGATCACTTCCCTGTAAACTATGAGTTGCTTCAGGTTGGTGGCCTGCCTCCCTCACGTTATATGATACTTCTTCCAGAAACTATTAAGTGCAAGTATATGTTCAGCTGTTACACAGCTGGTGTGGGAATGAATTTGAGAAATGTGGTGGTACCTTAACTGGAGGAAGGGATTTTAAGATTGTGTTTTTCAGGTAATTGATGTTTGATTATTGAAGGAGTCTGTGGTGATAGTGGGCACTTCAATAATCATAATCCAGGATCTTTAGTTAATATGTTAATTATTTGAGTACATAGCAGAAACCTGAAGGGTATGCTGGTCAGAAGGAAGATGGAGCAAATGCAATAACTTGTACTCTGCAATCATGTCGTTGAATTTTTGTGCTACTGGTTTGCAGTCCCAGGAGTGAGGAGTTGGCACTTCCTGCTAGTGCTACTTTCACTACATGGCACAACCTGTATTTTTGTGGTCACCTGGCATGGACATCTCAGTAGTCTGTGTTGCTTGAGCTTAACTTTATTCAGGAGGGTTTGCAAGTCTGTGTTCAAGAAATTGCGGCCATTTTTTTTCCTTTACCTCTGTTTTGCCCGATTCAGCTAAGTTAGCCAATCATAGTTCCTTGATTAGATGCTGATTTCCCCATGCACTTCTCCAATCTTCAGCTAGAATTTGGAGATAATCCTGAGGGACAGGACTTACATGTATTTGGAAAGGCAAGAACTGATTAGGGATAGTCAACATGGCTTTGTGTGAGGGAAATCATGTCTCACAAACTTGATTGAGTTCTGTGAAGAAGTAACAAAGAGGATCAATGAGGGCAGAGCGGTGGACGTGATCTATATGGACTTCAGTAAGGTGTTCAACAAGGTTTCCCATTGTTGAACAATGGAGATTGGTGAACAAGGTTAGATCTCACAGTATACAGGGAGAACTAGCCATTTGGATACAGAACTGACTCGAAGGTAGAAGACAGAAGGTGGTGGTTCAGGGTTGCTTTTTAGACTGGAGGCCTGTGACCAGTGGAATGCCACAAGGATTGTTGTTGGGTCCATTACTTTTCATCATTTTATATAAATGATTTGGAAGTGAATATAGGAGGTACAGTTAGTAAGTTTGCAGATGAGACCAAAATTGGAGATGTAGTGGAGAGCGAAGAAGGTTACCTCCAATTACAATGGAATCTTGATCAAATGGGCCAATGGGCTGAGGAGTGGCAGATGGAGTTTAATTTAGATAAATGTCAGGTGCTGTATTTTGAGAAAGCAAATCTTAGCAGGACTTATACATTTAATGGTAAGGTCCTAAGGAGTGTTGCCGAACAAAGAGACTTTGGAGTGCAGGTTCATAGCTTCTTGAAAGTAGAGTTGCAAGTAGATAGGATAGTGAAGAAGGCATTTAGTATGCTTTCCTTTATAGGTCAGAGCATTGAGTATAGGAGTTGGGAGGTCATGTTGCGGCTGTACAGGACATTGGTTAGACCACCTTTGGAATATTGCATGCAATTCTGGTCTCCTTCCTATCGGAAAGATGTTATAAATGTTGAAAGGGTTCAGAAAAGATTTACAAAGATGTTGCCAGGGTTGGAGGATTTGAGCTATAGGGAAAGGCTGAACAGGCTGGGGCTGTTTTCCCTCGAGTGTCAGAGGCTGAGGGGTGACCTTAGAGAGATTTATAAAATCATGAGGGGCATGGATAAGATAAATAGATAAGGTCTCTTTTTTGGGATGGGGGGAATCCAGAACTAGACTTTAGGGTGAGAGGGGAAAGATATAAAAGGGACCTAAGGGGCAACTTTTTCACACAGAGGGTGGTACATGTATGGAATGAGCTGCTAGAGGAAGTGGTGGAGGCTAGTACAATTGCAGGATTTAAAAGGCAATTTAATGGGTATATGAATAGGAAGGGTTTGGAGGGATATGGGCCAAGTGCTGGCAAATGGAACTAGATTAGGTTAGAATGTCTGGTTGGCATGGACGACTTGGACTGAAAGGTCTGTTTCTGTGCTGTACTTTTCTATAACTGGCCTTTAAAGGCTGTATATTAATTTCCATACAGCCATGCACTGTTTTGTGTGAACCACTGCAACAGTGGATTTGCTAATGAACAGTCCAAGGAAGTTCTTATGTAAATGTCCCTTAAGAATATCTGGAGGCTACAATATCTTCTACAGAGAAGTTTAGACATGCAATCCAGGTCTGCCTGTTCCTGTGCAGTGTGCTATCTTTGTGGTGTATTCTGTTGCTTTTGTTTCTGTTTTGTAAAGGCATTACCTCCTACTTTTCTGAATTGAATTCCATTTGCCACGTTTCTGCCCACCAGACCAGCCCTTAGATATCCTCCTGCAGCTTGCAGCTTTCTTCCTTACAGCCAGTCTTGTGCCTTCTACAAACATCTAGAATCATCATCTTCTTAAATGGAGTATCATTGAGTCTTAATCATTGATATATTGTGCAATGCCTCTGTCCCTGTGCCTTCCCAGATGTGTGTCCTAACATGTCTGAACAGGTTAAGTTTTAAAAAATCGACGTCATGCTGAACCCTGCGGAATGCTTCTCAAGGTATTTTTAATCACTTATTTACACGTTTCTGGTGCAGGTGGATCTTTAAACTGGGCCTAGGCTAGGGACAGTATCATTGTACCACAAGAGCCCCCAGAATGTCCCTAGAAGTGGTCTTCCAGACACAGAAACACCTGTCAACCATTATCATTTGCTTCCTGCTACTGAGCTGATTTTGAATCCAATTTGTGACTTGCCCGTGCATCTATTAAGTTTTTAATATCCTGAGTAATTTGCGATGTGCAATCTTCTCAAAAGCTTTGCTAAAGTCCACGTACGCTATATCAAACATACTGTCCTCATTGACACTTCTTATTACTACCTCAAAAAAATATGCAAATGCGAGTGAAACATGACCTTAGTAAATCCATTTAAATGTCCCTGAATTATTAATGCCTTTCCAAATATTTCCTCTTGCAATGTTAATCCCATCCAATATTTCAGACTCATTGATTATGCATCATTCCCCTCATCAGTAAAGGCCAACACAATATATTCATTGAGAACCATACCCTATGTTTTTCGCTTCGCCATGCAAGTGCCTTTTTTTTTTGGTCTTTACTTGGTCCTCATCTTTCTTTCGAAATCCTGTTCTTATTTGTGTATTTTCACAAGCTCCGAGACTTTGCCTTTGCCTTTGCCTTTTGTTTTTTTGCCAGTGCCTTTTCAGGACATCAGGAAAACTGCCCAGCTTTCACTTTTTTTTTAACCGAGCAATTTTACACTCCAAGCTGAAAGATGAACCATTTTGACTTTACAGAGAGGGATTGCATTATTTTGTTCTCCCTCAGATATGTAAATCAAGTGAAAGATGTATTCATTCATTAAATAGGCAAATTTCAAAGTTTAAAGATAGTATTAGATGCAAAAAAAGGCATAAAAATCGGTAAAAGCAAACAATGGAAACAGTTTAAAAGTCAGCACAGGTGGATCAAGGGATTGATTAAGAAGCAGTAAATAGAATATGAGAGTAGGTTTGCAGGGAACATAAGGACTGACTGTAAAAGTTTCTATAGGTATGTGAAGAGAAAAAGGTTGGTGAAAACGAATGTAGGTGCCTTGTAAATGTCAATATGAAAGTCGTAGGGTATTTTTTTTTGCCATTAATGCTTTGATCCTAATGGGGAGCACTGTTGGGAGATAAAAGCTGAGGCAGATTTCTGCTGTCCGGGTAGGGACTAACGGTGGAGTTGGTGTCCTTGATGTCAGGGAAGAGGTATAGGTTCATGATATGCCACCTTTTACAGGACAGTAACTAAATTGCAACACTCTCTGCATTCAATATCAATAAGAAAATTTCAGCTAGTTTCCCAGTTGAATGAAGAATGACGTAAGGTTTTTCTGATCAGGTTAGATGAAAATCAGTAATATAGTCATAGAGATGTACAGCACGGAAACAGACCCTTCGGTCCAACTTGTCCATGCTGACCAGATATCCCAACCCAATCTAGTCCCACCTGCCAGCACCCGGCCCATATCCCTCCAAATCCTTCCTATTCATATACCCATCCAAATGCCTTTTAAACGTTGCAATTGTACTAACCTCCACACTTCCTCTGGCAGTTCATTCCACACATGTACCACCCTCTGCGTGAAAACATTGTCCATAAGGTCTCTTTTACATCTTTCCCCTCTCACTCTAAACCTATGCTCTCTAGTTCTGGACTCCCCCACCTCAGGGAAAAGACTTTGTCTATTTATCCTATCCATGCTGTTCATAATTTTATAAACCTCTATAAGGTCACCCCTCCGACGCTTCAGGGAAAACCGCCTCAGCCTGTTCAACCTCTCCCTATAGCTCAAATTCTCCAACCCTGGCAACATCCTTGTACATCTTTTCTGAACCCTTTCAAGTTTCACAACATCTTTCCTATAGGAAGGAGACCACAATTGCATGCAATACTCCAACAGTGGCCGAACCAGTGTCCTGTACAACCGCAACATGACCTCCCAACTCCTGTACTCAATACTCTGACCAATAAAGGAAAGCATACCAAACGCCACTTTCACTATGCTATCTACCTGCATGCAATTAAGTGTATAAGTCCTGCTAAGATTTGCTTTCTCAAAATTCAGTACCTTGCATTTATCTGAATTAAACTCCATCTGCCACTTCTCAGCCCATTGGCCCATCTGATCAAGATCCCACTGTAACCTGGGGTAACCTTCTTCACTGTCCACTATACCTCCAATTTTGGTGTCAACTGAAAACTCACTAGCTATACCACTTATGCTCACATCCAAATCACTTATATAAATGATGAAAAGTAGTGGACCCAGCACCAATCCTTGTGGCACGCAACTGATCACAGTCTGAAATGCAACCTTACATCGACACCCTCTGTCTTCTACCTTTTGAGCCAGTTTGATATCCAAATGGCTAGTTCTCCCTGTATTCTGTGAGATCTCACCTTGCTAACTAGTCTCCCATGGGGAACCTAGTTGAACTCCTTACTGAAGTCCACATTGATCACATATACTGCTCTGCAGCCAGAGGAGGCTTACATGGAGAATCGGTACTGGAATGATTTCTTCAGATGAAGAAGCTGTTTGTGTGCTATAAGTTCCACTTAATGTTTGGCTAATTTTATTTTCACAGATTTGTCATCAACGTGTGCTCTGGCCAGGATATTGTGTTTCATTTCAGTGCTCGTTTTAGGGAGGCTGGCTTTAATCAAGTAATGGTTCGTAATTCCAGAATCAATAATGATTGGGGTACAGAAGAAAGGGATACACCAAGATTTCCATTTAAATATGGAGAACGATTTGAAGTAAGTGAAATATTCCTATTCCTGATGACAGCTTTTTTCTATTGAGTCCTAATGATATGCAAAACAATCTTTGAAGAAATGTTAGAAATGTGGCTTGAATTTATTTTAAATTAGTACAGATAAAAGAAATAAACTGTGCAAAATAATTTGAAACTGATCTCAGGGATTTGTTAATTCTGGGGATTTTCTAGGACCTAGTGTTGTGCAACTTTGCCCATTTTTTAGTTGGAATCATTCCATATTTATACCAGCCCCTTAGGGGAGATTCTGTTATGGCTAAACATCCAAAGAGGCAACAGCCACATTGAAACGGCCATGGCTCTTGCATGGTACAGAAGCTCTTACCCGACATGAAGGTGAAGGCTGAATGTTGTCTAGGTCTTGGTGCTTTTGGATATGGACTACTTCAGTAATGGAGGAGTTGGCCTTGTGCAGTAATCAGCAATCATCCTCACTTTAGATCCTCTGAAAGAAGGAATGTCATCAATGAGGAGTTGAGATGTTTTCGTCCTGAATCCCACTGATTCCAGTTTTGCTGGGACTCCTTGATGCCAAATTCGGCTAATTGCTGCCTTCGTCATGGACAGTCACTCTTGCCTCACTGCTAGGATTCGGCCCCTTTGATCATGTTTTGGACAAAAGCTGTAATGAGGTCAGGAGCTGAGTGGCTCTGGCGGAACTCAAACTATATAGCTCATTTTGATAGCACTGACTACAACCTTCCTTCACGTTGTTGATCATTGAGAATAAACTGACAGGAGGTATCAAATTTGTTCGGCTTTTCACAGGCAGCATCTACTTGGGCTTTTACCTACATTGCTGGATACTTTTAAATGGAAGTTTGGAAGTATCTAAATTTGTTGGCCCCTTAACACAGCAAATAGAAATAAAATTGAATTCAGTAACTGTTGGTCATAGAATCAGAGATGTACAGCACAGAAACAGATCCTTCGGTACAACCCGTCCATGCTGACCAGATATCCCAACTCAATCTAGTCCCACCTGCCAGCACACGGCCCATATCCCTCCAAACCCTTATTCATATACCCATCCAAATGCCTCTTAAATGTTGCAATTGTACCAGCCTCCACCACATCCTCTGGCAGCTCATTCCATAAATGTGCCACTGTGTTTATGAAAAGGTTGCCCCGTGGATCTTTTTTATATCTTTCCCCTCTTGCCCTAAATCCAAGCCCTCTAGTTGTAGACTCCCCTACCCCAGAGAAAAGACTTTGTCCTATCCATGCCCCTCATATATCTGTAAGCCTCTATAAGGTCACCTCTCAGCTTCCGAAGTTCCAGGGAAAACAGCCTCAGCCTGTTCACTTTCTCTCTATAGCTCAAATCCTCCAACCCTGGCAACATCCTTGTAACCCTTTTCTGAACCCTTTCAAATTTCACAACATCTTTCCTATAGGAAGAAGACCAGAATTGCACACAATATTCCAACAGTGGCCTAACCAATGTCCAGTACAGCTGCAACATGACCCCCTGTACTCAATACTCTGACCAATAAAGGAAAGCATACCAAACGCCGCCTTCACTATCCTATCTGTCTGTGACTCCACTTTCAAGGAGCTGTGAACAAGGATCGGTGCTGGGTCCACTGTTTTTTATCATTTGTATATGATACCTGCTATGTTCCTTGCTATGTACAGGTACAGTTAGTAAGTTTTGCAGGTGACACCAAAATTGGAGGTGTAGTGGACAGCGAAGAAGGTTACCTCAGATTACGATGGGATCTTGATCAGATGGGACATTGGGCTGAGGAATGGTACATGGAATTTAATTAAGACAAATGGAAGGTGCTGCATTTTGGGAAAACAAATCTTAGCAGGACTTATACATTTAATGGTAAGATCCTAAGGAGTGTTGTTGAACAAAGAGACCTTGGAGTGCAGGTGGTAAACATAGAGTAGTTATGTTTGTAATCTTACTTTCATTTTCTCCAGGTTCTGATTCTTGGTGAACCAAACCAATATAAGTTCGCTGCAAACAATCAACATTTGTTCGAGTTCAAACATCGTTACAAAACTTTGCAAGATGTTACGAAGGTTTCTGTCTACGGTGAATTTGATCTACATGCAATATCAATGACATAAACACCAAAAAAATTATTTGTATTATCTCCAGCATTTACTGAATATACGTACATATATATTTTTCTGTTCATTATTTTCTATCCAAACTAATGGTTGATTTGGATTGATTAAAAAGCTGTAACATAATTGAGTATTCCTACAGATTCCCAAACTTAGAATGAATACTTTTATTAATTGCATTTACTTTACAATTCTGCTATCATTGAATCTGTCTGAGAAAACCAGAGAGTTATTATAACAGGCCATTCAGACCATTGAGTCTATGGGAGTATTTACCCCAAATAAAATGGCTTACTTTTCCCACTTCTTGCTTGTTTCATTACTCTTTAATACTCCCCCTTCTCAGACAATATCTCATTGCTTTTGAAATGACTCAAAGTTTTCTTCATGATTGAGGAAGTCACATTTCACACAGTACTTTTTTTTCCAATCCCTAATTTTCTTGTGTTTGTATTTGATCCTGTCTGCTCAAGTAATTCAACAGAGATTTAAAAAAAACTGTACGTGCTGGAATCCAAAATAGACAGGCAAGCGGCTGGAAGAACACATAAAGGTAGGCAACATCAGGAGGTGGAGAAGTCAACGTTTCGGGTGTAACCCTTCTCTCCTGAAGGATGGTTACACCTAAAACATTGACTTTTCCACCTCCTGATGCTGCCTACCTTTGTGTGTTCTTCCAGCCTCCTGCCTGTCTATCCTAATAATTCATCAACCAGTACAACCAATTTGTTATTACATATCTTTATTGTTAACCCTATAAGACTGTGAACACCTTTTATTAGGCCATTTCATAAGCTTCTCAACTACAAGGTGTAAAATTCTAAATTCTCAAGAATTATATCTTGAACCTAGCATCATTTCAGTGAATTTATGTTGCTTATCTTCCCTTATTCCCATTTCTTTATATCTTTGCAACTATACACGATACACCACCTACAGCTTATATATTTATTCATCCAAATCCTCAGATTGGAGCTGGAGCTGACTGCAAAACAGCCATTCCTTTCTAAAATGTGTGAAGCTTTGTGTAGCCCACCATCGCCCCATGACCGCATTGTTTTCCAGATGTGCTGTCTGTAATTGAATATCTGAGTCAATAATGACCAAGAATTCCCAATGATCAGAGAGTTGTTTCTACAGCATATGTTAGAGTTGTGTCAGGACCACACAGAAATTCCTATGCAGATAACTCCAAGAGGGTTTCCCTGGAAATTGAAAGTTCTGATCAGTAACTCCCCTGTCTCTGGAAATCTCCAAAAATGACTCTCCTTAAATTCAGAAATTGGAGGGTTCCAATTCCCTGAAGCTTAATAGTTCCCACGACAAGTTAGAGGATTAAAAACCTACTCTGATTCCTGGGTAACTATTAAACTGAAACTCTGACTCACCCTGTTTCCCCTCTTTCCCCCCCCCCCCCCAAAAAAAATCTGCATTCTCCAAACCTCAAGGCATCCTTCAATCTGATATTCTGCACCAGCCCCGCTTGCTCCTGCCAGACTGGCAGCCACCCTCCCTCACCACCCAAACCACTTGAAACATTCAACCAGTTATCTGGCACCCTTGCCCCTAAAACCATCTCGCACCCCACCCTGAACTCAAATGCCTCTCAAATTCTCACCTACCTGTCAGTGTACCCACTAATCACCCTGAAGGATGACCACCTCCCACCCCACCCCACCCCCACACAACTAGCACTCTCATTTTTAGGTACCCCACTCACTTCCTCATCCGTCGCATCACTTCCCCCCCCCCCCCCCCCCCCCCCCGCTCATTCCCCAGGGCCTTCGGATGATTCCATCCTGACATACCGGGTTGCTCCTCTGCTAAGTGGACCCTCTCCCCAGTTTTCACTGATGCATGCATTTGGGAGTGGCCAGACTCTGAAATTAGCCAGATAAACCATCAAAAGGTAAATGGGTGACAAACAGAGAATTATTGTCAATTAAACCTGCTCCAACTCTAATCTGAAAATCTGGGCCAATACTGTGATTTAAAATTGAGGAATTGATCATGTGTGTAATTTGACCAAACTTTATATTTACTGATGCAATAAATAAAATTGATCAAATTATTTTGTGTGTATATGTGTTAAAACCTTTGTAGGAGAATTACATTGTCACTGTAATCTCATGATTGCATGGGTCACATTACAAAACAAAAATACTTTATCAAAAATCAAGCTGACCAATGAAATATCTTCTCTGGTTTTAAACAATAAGATCTATTAACCAAATTTCTTAAACATAATTATTGGTTTATTATCAAAATGGAAGTTGTTTAATGAAGGTACGATAATTGGGTAATGTACATAGTTTGTAATACAGTAATTGAAAAACATTTAGATTAGATTACTTACAGTGTAGAAACAGGCCCTTCGGCCCAACAAGTCCACACCAACCCGCAACCCACCCATACCCCTACATTTACCCCTTACCTAACACAACGGGCAATTTAGCATGGCCAATTCACCTGACCTGCACATCTTTGGACCGTGGGAGGAAACCGGAGCACCCGGAAGAAACCCACACAGACACGGGGAGAACGTGCAAACTCCATGCCAGGATCTCTAGATTCCTTGACCAATGACAATACCATGACAACATGTCTGCTGATATCTGCCACCTCCTTCCAGAAGACCAGGAAGCCTGTATGATTAGTGATACTCAAGACCAGCACAGACCAGAATCTCTTTTTCTTTGGCTCCTCCCAAGAATTTAGATAAGTCCCCAAGGCCAGACCAGATATATCCAAAGTTACATTGCGAAGTGAGGAATGAGATTGCTGTGCCTCTGGTGATGATCTTTGCATCCTCACTCTCCACGGGAGTAGTGCTGGATGATGGAGAGTGGCAATTGTTCTTCTGTTCAAGAAAGTGGATTAGGGAATTCCCTGGGAATTACAGACCAGTCTGTTGTACATCTGTGGTAAGCAAGGTACTGGAAAGGATTCTGAGAGATAGGGTTTATGACTATTTGGAATAACATAGTTTAATTAAAGATAGCATGGTTTTGTGAGGGGCAGATCATGCCTCACAAGCTTTATCAAGAGACGGGACAAGTTGACGAAGATCGAGCAGTGGATGTGGTATATATGGATTTCAGTAAGGTACTTGATAAGGTCCCCCACAGTAGGCTCATTCAGAAAGTTAGAAGTTATGGGATACAGGAAAATTTGGCCATCTGGATACAGAATTGGCTGGCCAAAAGAAGATAGCAAGTGGTAGTGGAGGGAAAGCATTTGCTTGGATGTTGGTGACCAGTGGTATACGCAGGGATCTGTTCTTGAGCCTCTGCTCTTTGTAGTTTTTATAAATGACTTGGATGAAGAAGTGGAAGGGTGGGTTAGTAAGTTTGCTGATGATGCAAAGGTCAGTGGTGTTGTAAATATTGTCGACGGCTGTTGCAGGCCAAAACAAGATATTAACAGGATGCAAAGCTGGGCTGAGAAGTGGTAGATGGAGTTCAACCTGGGTAAACATGAAGTGATTAATTTTGGAAGGTGAAACTCGAATGCTGAATGCAAGGTTAAAGATAGGATTCTTCGCAGTGTGGAAGAACAGCAGGATCTCGGAGTCCACATACATAGATGCATCAAAGTTCCCACCCACGTTGATAGGGTTGTTAAGAAGGCATATGGTGTTTTGGCTTTCAGTAACAGGGGGATTGAGTTTAAGAGCTGCAAGGTTTTGCTGCAGCTCTATAAAACCTGGTCAGACCACACTTGGAATATTGTCTCCAGTTCTCGTCGCCTCATTACAGGAAGGATGTAGATGCTTTAGAGGGGGTGCAGAGGAGATTTACCACTACGCTGCCTAGATTGGAGGGCATCCTTATGTAGAGAGGTTGAGTGAGCTAGGGCATTTCACACTGGAGTAAAGAAGGAAGAGAGGTGACTTGATAGAGATGTACAAAGTAATGAGAGGCATAGACAGTGTAGATAGCCAGAGATTTTTCTCCAAGACAGGAATGGCTGTCACAAAGGGTCATCATTTTAAGATGATTGGAGGGATGTTTAGGTGAGATGTCAGAGGTAGCTTTTTTATGCAGAGAGTGTGGCTGCATGGAATATACTGCCAGCGGCGGTGGTAGAGTCAGAGACATTAAGAGACATTTAAGCGACTGCTGGTCCAGCACATAGGGGGCAGTAAATTGAGAGGTGTGTAGGTTAGGTTGATTTTAGATAAAGATAATGCTTAGCACAACATCATGGGCTGAAGAGTCTGTACTGTGCTGTCCTGTTCTATGTTGTAATTTACTGTATGCAGGATTTTAAAATACGCTGTTCACAGATCTGGATGGGATTCTGTTTGGAGTGTCAGTGTGAACTCAGTAGGCCAAATGACCTTTTTCCACATTGTAGAAATTCTATGAAAAAATGCATCTCCCAAATGACCATGCCATATTTGCCAGATTCACTTTATAACTGAAGAGACCACTCAGATTGAGAGAGTCCTTGCATTTTTTCCTCTGGCTGGTCAAACCTCCCACAGATTGGACTCAGATGAAGAGACTTTGCAGACAAGTTGTAATATTTAAACATTCCCTTCCAACTCCATTTTGATTTAGATTCCTCCACTCTCCCTCACCTTTGGTTGTCTGCATTGCTCTTAACAGGCTTTGCATGCAAATTAATAAATTGGAAAACATGGGTGACAGTTATTAGATTAAAAATACTATGGGTAGTTTGGTTGTGGGGGAAAAAAAATGTTCCTGATGATAAGGGAGTCCAGAACCTGGGGGTCACACTCTAAGGATATAAGTTAGGGAATGATGAACCTGTGGAATTCTCTACCGCACAAAGTGGTCGAAGGCAAAACTTTGAATGTTTTTAAAAGAAGTTATCTGTACAGTTTTTAGGGCAAAAGGTTCAAAGGGTATGGGAAGTAAATAGGAACAGGGTTGGATGATCAGCCACAATCATTGAATTACAGAGCAGGCTGAAGGAGCTGAATGACTTCTTCCTGATCCTATTTTTGATGTTTCTATGTAAGTTGAGAGTTTTCACCCAAATACATGGGCAATGTATTCTAGACACCCACCATCCTCTGGATGAAAACAGTTTTCCTCATAATCCCTCTCATACCTGCAATTTTCAGCCCTGACATCCTTCTTGTAAATCTCCCTGTACTCTCTTGGGAATGCCGTCATGTGGAGGTACCAGTTGTTACAAAGCTGATCCTTTTCCTCAAAGTTACTCTGTCCTTGATTTTCTACAGAGAGGTCGTAAAACAGCTCAGGCTCTGAAACAGCTAAGTTGGTGCAGAAATTAATGGTTTATTGAAGCCCTTTTTGTTCACCCCTAATCAGAGGATACCCTAGGCCAAATGTTTTCATGTTTTAGAAATCTCTTATGTAACGAGAGGAGAGTGGTCAGTCCAGACAGCTGAGGTTTTTTGGTTCAGTTACAGCAGGGGATGTGTGAAACAAGCTGCTGGACTTTTCTCTCTCCTTGCAAACTGTAAGCCTGTGCCATGTTTTACTGTTTATGCTAAGGGATGTCTGTGTTTTCGGAACATCATTAATTTGGGTTTGGATAGGATAAGTTATCGGGTGTTCTATTTTCTGTTCTTTGTGTCTCATTCCGTAATTTTGCAAATAAATTTTGTTTGTTTAAAACTCGGAGTCGACCCAGCTAGTTTGCACTGGGAATATCAACTTTATACCTAACTAAACAAATAGCAAAGTTACGGTCTGGGCTACCTGCTTCAAGAGGTTTTGAGGGGTCTGGCCTAGTCCATAACAGAGTATTGGACAGGGATGGACAAAGTCAGAAGTCCCACAACAACATGGTATAGTCCAACAGGTTCATTTGAAATGACAAGCTTTTGGAGTGCAGCCCCTTTGTCAGATGGACAATTATGCCCTTCCTGAATGTGCTGACTAGACCTGTGCACAAATCCCAGCTGTGGCCTAACCAGTGTCAAGTATAATTCCAGCATTACATCCTTGATTCTGTATTAATTATCTCACTCAATGAAGGATAACATTCCATATGCTTTTGTTACCACAATATCTACCTGTCCTGCTCACTTCAGGAATCCATGAATGTGCACTCTAGGGTCTCTCAATTCCTTAATACCTTCTCAATACTGTCCTAATTATTTGTGCATTCGCCAAATACATAACTTTTCATATTTTCAGGTTGAGTTCCCACCTTGCCACTTTTCTGTCCAATCAACCATGCATTGATACAATTCTGCAGCCAACATGCATCCTCTTCACTATCAACTACACACCTAATTTCTGCGTTGTCTATAAATTTCCAAATTATACTTCCCACATTTACTATATATATAGCACAAACTGCAAGGCACCAACATTGTACCCTCTGGTACACACATGCAGGAGAAGACTGAAGACATCAGACTGAAGGTGTTTGCATTTGAATGCAGGACTTTACTCATCTTCTGTTTTAGATTAGATTACTTACAGTGTGGAAACAGGCCCTTCGGCCCAACAAGTCCACACCGACCCGCCGAAGCGCAACCCACCCATACCCCTACATATACCCCTTACCTAACACTACGGGCAATTTAGCATGGCCAATTCACCTGACCCGCACATCTTTGGACTGTGGGAGGAAACCGGAGCACCCGGAGGAAACCCACGCAGACACAGGGAGAATGTGCAAACTCCACACAGTCAGTCGCCTGAGGCGGGAATTGAACCCAGGTCCCTGGCGCTGTGAGGCAGCAGTGCTAACCAGTGTGCCACCGTGCTGCCCGGATTGAGGTCATTGAATCTCTTTCAACATTTCATACCCAAATTTCTAAGTTGTCAATGCAGATAGTGTCTGGCTTGGTGAATCTTTCCAACGTATTTTGTTTGCATTCCAGAATTTTGACATTTACAGATCTTTTGTTGCTTTTTATTAATAAAAATGTGAATGTTATGCTTTGAAAATTGAAACTTGAAATTCCAACTTTAATAATATACCAAATAAAAAATAGGAAACCAAAGACATTGGAAGTTTTCAATAAAAACAGATAACATTTCATTGTGTAATAAATATACAAAGTGCATTTTACAAGGTGAGATGGCTGAAAAACAATCGGGTAAATTTAAAGATACCCACAAGGTGGCGACATTTACACATGATTTGAAACTACCAGGACATGAAGGAGTGCTGCTCCTTCATCAGGTAGCTGTGGAGTAATATCATAAGACACAGAATTTACAGCAAAAGATCACAATGTCATATAATGATGCGATATATTACCCCAGTCCAACACCGGCACCTCCACACCATGGCTACCATCGACACCATGAACTGCTGGCTGAAAGTGGAGAGAATCTCCAAGAAGGAGCAGCACGATGGCAGACTGCTGCCTCACAGCGCCTGAGACCCGGGTTCAATTCCCGCCTCAGACGACTGTCTGTGTGGAGTTTGCACATTCTCCCCGTGTCTGTGTGGGTTTCCTCCGGGTGCTCCAGTTTCTTCCCACAGTCCAAAAACGTGCAGGTTAGGTGAATTGGCCATGCTAAATTGCTCATAGTGTTAGGTGAAGGGGTAAATGTAGGGGAATGGGTGGGTTGCGCTTCGGCAGTCGGTGTGGACTTGTTGGGCCAAAGGGCCAATTTCCACACTGTAAGTAATCTAAAAAGATCGCGCATAATGACACAGACATTAAGTTTCTGCAGAAATGCAAGAAAGCAGGAACGATCCCAAAGGATTACAGATCACAAACCCACTCAAGCCAATACATCGTCTTAGTTGCATGACACTGTGATCTTTTGCTATAAATTCCATTTTATGATCCTGGTCCACAACCACCTGATGAAGGAGCAGCACTCTGAAAGCTATTACTTCCAAATAAACCTGTTGGACAAAAACCTGGTGCTGTGTGATTTTTAAAATTGGTTTGTGCAAGTATAACATGGGCATCTCAATGAAATAAAAGTTAGTGGCAATGTCTTCAAAGGAGACGAATGGTGTCAAAAGTTTCCCATCACTTGTAAAGTTGTGGGATGAGGGGACCATCGCTTCATCATGTCTCATGTAAGTATTATGATGAACTGTGCTGAATTCAATGAAAAGTTGAATAATTGAGGTTGGTTTGTGATGAGAAGGGGTGCATTCTATTATTGATTCTGATTATTCAGCTGTTACCGCACCTTCAGAGTTGGTGCACATGCTGTGACCAGGGTGGTGGTGGAGCAGATAACAGACCTCCTGAATATATGGGTCTGCTGCTTTAACCGGTTTAAGGAATTGGTACCTTCAGTATAGTTTGGACAGAGTGTGCTGCATCATCCTGGAGTGTTGTGTTCTGTACAACTGGAGCAGGCAATGAGGTGATGTGGTAAATGCAATGGAAGTGGGACTTTGGGAACAGTTTTCCGAGAAAAACGACATGGGCAGTTGGGAGGAGGAAGCTCTCCTTGTGCATGACAGAGCTCAGCTGTGTCAGGCTCCAGCTGACAGAGTAGGCCTTACAGGCACTCGGTTCTCATCCAATAGACAAGAGCTGGATATTGCAGATCATCATACATGTAAATAATGTAAAATAGTCATTAGTCATGATGCCAGCATTGCATTGTGGATGTGGAATCTCTATTTGTTTTAGAGACTTGAACATGTAACACCTGCCCATTTACTTCCTCTCCCCTTGTTATCCAAGGACACCCTCACATTCCTGTTGAAGGGCTTGTGCCCGAAACATCGACTCTGCTGATCCTCGGACACTGCCTGACCTGCTGTGCTTTTCCAGCACCACACTTTTCGACTCTGATTTCCAGCATCTGCAGTCCCCACCTTATCCCAAACATATCTTCCAGGTGAAGCAATGCTTTACCTGTACTTCACTGCATCCCTGCTCGTAATGTGGTCTCCTCTACATTGGGGAAACAAAGCATAGATTGGGTGACTGCTTCGCAGAACATCTACATTCTGTCCACAAAAAAGACCCTGAACTTCCAGTTGCCTGCCACTTCAACATACCACTTTGTTCCCCAGCCAAGATCCCTGTATCAGGCTTGCTGCGGTGCTCCAGAGCAGCTCAGTGCAAGCTAGAAGAACAGCACCTCATTTTCTGTTAGGGAACTGTAAAGCCTTCTGGACTCAATATCGAGTTCAACAATTTTAGGTTTTGAGGCACTTCTCCTATGTCCTTATCCCAACCCTCACACACACCAGGCTTTATTATCACATGGTTTGCTTTTTTGTCATTTATATGAATGATTTGGATGTGAACATAGGATGTATGGTTAGTAAGTTTGCAGATGACACCAAAATTGGTACTATAGTGGACAGCCAAGGAGGTTACCTCAGAGTACCATAGGACCTTGATCAAGTGGGCCGATGGGCCGAAGAATGGCAGATGGAGTTTAATTTAGATCAATGTGAGGAGCTACATTTTGGTAAGGCAAATCAGGGCAGGTCTTATACACTTAATGGTAAGGTCCGAGGGAGCGATGCCGATGAAAGATACCTTGGAATGCATCATAGTTTCTTGAAAGTGGAGTTTCAGGTACACAGGGTAGTGACAAAGGCATTTGGAATGCTTGCTTTTATTGGCCAATACATTGAGTACAGGAGTTGAAAGGTCATGTTGTAAGGGGCATTGGTTAGGCCACTTTTTGAATATTGCATTCAATTCTGGTATCCCTGCTATAGGAAAGATGTTGAGAGTCTTGAAAGGGTTCAGAAATGGTCAACAAGGATGTTGTCATGGTTGAAGGATTTGAGCTTATAGGGAGAGGCTGAATAGGCTGGAGCTTTTCTCCCTGGAGCATCGGAGGCTGAGGGGTAACCTTATAGAGGCTTATAAGGTCATGAGGGGCATGGATAGGGTGATCTTTTCACCCTAATCAAGATCTTTTCACCTGGGTAGGGGAATCAAAAAGGTAAGAGGGGAAAGATTTAAAAGGGACCTAAGGAATAACTTTTTCACGCAGAGAGTGCTGCGAGTATGGAATGAGCTGCCAGAGGAAGTGGTGGAGGCTGGTACAATTACAACATTTAAACAACATCTGGATGGTACATGAATAGGAAAGGTTTAGAGGGATATGAGGAAAATGTTAAAAAATGGGACTAGATTAATTTAGGATATCTGGTTGGCATTAACGAGTTGGACCAGAGTCTGTTTCTGTGCTGTACATCTCTATGATTCTATGCTATTACACACAACCCATTGTTAGCCACTAATTGTCTACATTCGTAGCTATTCATTCTCCAAGGCCAATTGTTATCCACTGCTTTCTCTGTTCAATTGTTCTTCTCTCTCTTTGGGTTTTATCTCCATCTATCAGTTATACCTTGCCCCCTTCCCCTCACCCTATCTTCTGTTTCTGAGCTACCATCAGTTTTGAGGAAGGGTCACTGGACCTGAAACATTAACTCTGATTTCTCTGCACAGCTACTGCCAGACCTGCTGAGCTTTTTCAGAGACAAAACAATTGCAGATGCTGGAATCCAAAGTAAACAAACAGGGGGCTGGAAGAACACAGCAAGCCAGGCAGCATCAGGAGGTGGAGAAGTCAATATTTCAAATATAAACCTTGCCAGTAATTTCTGTGTTTGCTCTATTTATTTTATTTGTGTTTGCTATTGCCAACTGTGAATAAAAACTTATGTTTGAATTTCTTGTTGGAGTGTCATGTTCCCCGACTTGACAATGACAAGATGCAGATATTCACTAGGTATTGGGCACAGAGTAGCAGTAACTAGGAGAGTGTGGTTTAAATGGAATGCAGCTAAGGACAGATAAACCATGTGACATGGTTGTTAAAAGGCAACCAGTCTGAGAGAACAGGATTTTATGTGAGAGGGAGTGTCAGCCATATTTGCTATGTATCATGAGCACTGTGATATTATGACATGCGCCATTACATTGCAAGTAAAAATCAAGGCTGGAGTGCCAATACTTGTCTCCACGCAACCTTTCAAAGATGGTGTGGGTGGGAGAAATGTCAGCCTTTCAGTGGATATCTGCTGAGTGACATGTTGTTCTGGGAACCGCACAGAGTAAGGTGTGGCTAGAATTGCATGAGGGGCACAGTATAGGGCCAGGGCAAGTAATTAGTGAGGTAAGTTTGGAAAGATAAAGCAACAGATCTTACGGTGAAAGTCCTGCAAGAAACATAATACAACTGACACTTAGCCAAAAACAAACGTACAATTCAGCCCAATGTTTCTATTCCTAAAATCCAGGATCCCATATACCCAATTAACTACTTAGTAACCTGCTCTGCCATCTTTAGAAATTTGTGTGCAATCACTTCCTGATCTCACTCTTTTTTCAGCTGCTCTAAAACTGATATCTCACATATAACTTCTCTTCACATTATTCTTACCAAATAGTGGCAACTTATTTTTCTGTGTTGAATTTCATCAAGCTCAGTCCACTAGCCTGTTTATTAGTCTCTTGAAGCTTATTACTATTTTCCTCACTGTTTACAGTGCTACCAAGTTACTTGTTAGCTGGAAATTCCAAAGTCCTACTGCTATTCAGAAGTCTAAGTCCAAGAAATCTGTAACAAAAATAGCAGTGATCCTCATCCCTTGGAATTCCACAATTCCTCCAATCCAAAAAAACCGATGCTCCTCATTTATCCATTCTTGTTTCTAAACACTAATTGGTCATCAATGTTAAACTTTGAGAAAATGAGGACTGCACGTACTGGAGATCAGAAACAAAACGTGTTGCTGGAAAAGCACAGCAGTCAAGCAGCATCCAAGGAGCAGGAGAATCAACGCTTCAGCATAAGCCCTTCATCAGGAATGTTGGGGGGGGGGGGTGATGGGAGGAGCTGAGAGATAAATAGAAGCGGTTAGGGCTATGGGGAAGATAGCTTGGAAGGTGACTGATAGATGAAGGTTGGGGGAGGGTGATGGCAATAATTCAGAGTGGAGGGTAGAGTCAATAGGTTGGATGGAAGATGGACAGGTATGATAGTTCAAGAGGGTGGTGCTGAGTTGAACGGTTTGATCTGGGATCAGGGATGGGGGGGGGGGGGGGGGAAGGGGAAGAGATGAGGAAACTGGTAAAACTGACATTGATGCAATGTTGTTGGAGGGTCCCCAGGCAGGTGAGGCATTCTTCCTCCGGGCATCAGGTGGCTTGGATTCGGTGGTGGTAGGAGGCCCAGGACAATTTTTTCACTCACTATCTGAATGGATTCTGTCCATTTTGAGTTTTTTCTTGTTGCTCGTCGACATAAAAGACACCCCTATCTGGCTAACCACAGCCAGATGATGTTAAGGAATGGGAATATTCACTGTAAAGCAGAGACCAAGTGAGGATTGAGCTAGGATTATTCAACTGACAGGTTAGTTACCTCCCTATCTCATCACCTGTTGTGTTGGCAAGTGCAGTTTTAATTGTATTCACCCTAACTACCCTCCACCATTTCTGTGAGCTAAAAAACAAAAATCCTTTCTTACTAAAATTATTATAAAATTTAAAATTCTAAATTCTAAAATAAGTTAGAATTCTACCTAAAATTAACATTACTTAAACAATCAATTTAAAAATTAATTCAATTATGTCCAAAATAGAGAAGCTAAAAGAGTCCACTATGAATCCAAAGAAAGTCTTAGCAACTCGAGGGTCAGGGATATAACCAGGTTTGTAATGTGTTGAGCAAATGTCTTACACTTTTCGATCCAGAGATCTTTCATCAGGTCGTTGTTCTTGTTGAACCATTTACCTCGGGACAAATCCATAAAAAGAAATATTGGTTCCTTTTATAGAATCCATGATTTCTTTCTCTAAATGTTTATATTTCTCCACCTTCTCCTCCCAAGCTTGCTCTAGCAAATTTTCTTGGTTTTCCACCAAATTGTGACATCCACAACAATAATGCAACTGTCTTTCTTAAATCTAATATCTGGGATCCAGAGCTTTACTGTATTATCCTTTATATGAGGTTCAATATATGTGGTCCATCCTTTAGTTTTAACGTATTTAATTAATTCCTCAGCAATCCTGTTGTGTCTTTTAATGTGCATATTTTTCACACACGGGCACCAGCCAGATGTGTGCGACTGTCTTGATGGCATCATTGCATCTCCTACAATTCTTGGTGTTAAAGGGCCTTCCATATGATAGCGATGATCTAGTTGAGTACAAGTTTGTTCGTATTTATTACCTTTCATGTTTTCATATAATGCATCTTATTTAACCACTTATTAGAGATTTTATCATTTTTAAAATAGTGAATGCCTGTCCTCTGGCTAGGCAGAGCCATCCATTTTTACAATTCCACATTTCTCCATTTCGAACAATTTTTACTGCAATCCTCTTCAATCCCCTCGATATCCTCATTCTCACCATCATTCACTTTTCCCTCTAATTGGAATGGATTCCAAATTTCTTGCAAAATTTTCAAATTGCTCAATTCCTTCATCTTTGTGGTTATACTAGTCCCATTGAATTTAAAATGAGGCATGAAGGATTTCGTCAGAAGAGGTAAACAGCAATTCATTTTTCCTTAATACCGCAACAGAATAAGCGTTGATAGCTTATCCAAACCAAGGCTGCTGTCACAGCTCCGGGCCTATAACATCCCATCTGCAACTGATTGTAGGGGGTGCAAAATTTCTTTCACTGACCCTTGAATTAAACAATCTAATTAATTTAAATAATTCTGCGATACTTCAGAGAATAATAAATCCTAAGGATAAAATACGATTTTAATAATTCTACATTCTGCACTGGTTTTAATAGTGGGCGGCACGGTGGCTTAGCACTGCTGCCTCACAGCGCCAGAGTCCCGGGTTCAATTCCTGCCTCAGGCGACTGACTGCGTGGAGTTTGCACATTCTCCCAGTGTCTGCGTGGGTTTCCTCTGGGTGCTCCGGTTTCCTCCCACAGTCCAAAAATGTGCAGGTTAGGTGAATTGGCCATGCTAAATTGCCTGTAGTGTTAGGGGCAGAGGCTAAATGTGGGGGAATGGGGCTGGGTAGGTTGCGCTCCAGTAGTTCAGTGTGTGGACTTGTTGGGCCGAAGGGCCTGTTTCCACACTAAGTAAGTAATCTAATCTAATAGCAAACTAAGTTCTTGATCCATTCTCCTAATTGATCTTCCCAGTGTAATAAACTAATTCCAACCCCGGGATCTATTCTTGCTCCTAAATATTTTTCCACATTCCCCGGCTCTATATACTGAATATCCTTTTTATTAAGTTTCCAACTGGCCATATTGTTGTCGATAAACATTTTATTTAGAGTCATCGAGATGCACAGCATGGAAACAGACCCTTCAGTCCAACCCATCCATGCTGACCAGATATCCCAACCCAATCTAGTCCCACCTGCCAGCACCCGGCCCATATCCCTCCAAACCCTTCCGATTCATATACCCCATCCAAATGCCTCTTAAATGTTGCAATTGTACCAGCATCCACCACTTCCTCTGGCAGCTCATTCCATACCCGTACCACCCTCTGCGTGAAAAAGTTGCCCCTTTGGTCTCTTTTATATCTTTCCCCTCTCACCCTAAACCTATGCCCTCTAGTTCTGGACTCCCCGACCCCAGGGAAAAGACTTTGTATATTTATCCTATCCGTGCCCCTCATCATTTTGTAAACCTCTATAAGGTCACCCCTTAGCCTCCGACACACACCAGGGAAAACAGCCCCAGCCTGTTCAGCCTCTCCCTGTAGCTCAGATCCTCCAACCCTGGCAACATCCTTCTAAATCTTTTCTGAACTCTCAAGTTTCAGAACATCTTTCCGATAGGAAGGAGACCAGAATTGCATGCAATATTCCAACAGTGGCCTAACCAATGTCCTGTTCAGCCGCAACAGTGACCTCCCAACTCCTGTACTCAATACTCTGACCAATAAAGGAAAGCATACCAAATGCCTTCTTCACTATCCTATCTACCTGCGACTCCACTTTCAAGGAGCTATGAACCTGCACTCCAAGATCTCTTTGTTTAGCGACACTCCCTAGAACCTTACCATTAAGTGAATAAGTCCTGCTAAGATTTGCTTTCCCAAAATGCAGCACCTCGCATTTATCTGAATTAAACTCCATCTGCCACTTCTCAGCCCATTGGCCCATCTGGTTCAGATCCTGTTGCATTCTGAGGTAACCCTCTTCGCTGTCCACTATACCTCCAATTTTGGTGTGATCTGCAAACGTACTAATTGTACCTCTTATGCTCGCAACCAAATCATTTACGTAAATGACAAAAAGTAGAGGGCCCAGCACTAATCCTTGTGGCACTCCACTGATCACAGGCCTCCACCCTGAAAAACAACCCTCCACCACCACCCTCTGTCTTTTCTAATGTTAACCTCCAACCCCGTACTTTCACAAAACTGCTGTACTAGTTTTAAATTGTATTCTATGCCCTCGTAAGATTAGATTAGATTAGACTTAGTGTGGAAACAGGCCCTTCGGCCCAACAAGTCCACACCGACCCGCCGAAGCGAAACCCGCCCATACCCCTACATTTACTCCTTACCTAACACTACGGGCAATTTAGCATGGCCAATTCACCTGACCCGCACATCTTTGGACTGTGGGAGGAAACCGGAGCACCCAGAGGAAACCCACGCTGACACGGGGAGAACGTGCAAACTCCACACAGTCAGTCGCCTAAGTCGGGAATTGAACCCGGGTCTCAGGCGCTGTGAGGCAGCAGTGCTAACCACTGTGCCACCGTGATTGACTTACTAAATCAATATCATCCACAAAGGCGAGGGAGGCACAGTGAAAATCACCACCCCCGGGACTCAAAAATTCCCTCTTTTACCCTCTTCTAACTTAGTGATGACAGGGTCCATTACAATGTTAAAAAGAATAGGGGATAAAGAGTCGCCTTGTTTGACTTCTTTTAAACTTTTTATCAAATTTGTCTTACAATTAAAACCTTCCACTATTGTATTACCATAATATAAATTTGCTATTAATTGAGCAATAATCTGTTCGAGGCTTTAATAATCAGTTTATGACCCACTGTGTCAAAGGCCTTTGCCAGGTGCACGAACACTATCACTAGTTCCTGCTTTCTTCTTTTGGCCCCATTGATAATGTTCGTGAGGATTTTAATATTCTCCTCACAGCCTGTGACCCCAGTGAGAAAATCTTTTTGACATTTATTTAACCTTTTGGCAATGATTTTAGTAAATAGCAGTAATAAAATAGGGCCTATTGTTACTGGTCTCCAATTTTCAATATCTTTTAGTTTGTCTTCATTATTAGTTTTCGGAATTAGTACTGTCCTGCTCGTTTTCAGTGAATCTGGGATATTGCCAGTTTTTAGCCGAATTGAAAAAATTCTTGAGATTAAAGTGTTGTCTTTATTGAATATTTTAATATATCTTTCACTGACATCTCATCAGGTCCTGCAGTAGATTTAACATCAGTCACTTTAATGGCCTGAATGATGTCTTCTACTGTTATTGGCCCGATTAATATTTACTTAAGGAATCGTCTAGTCCACCCTTACATTTCACAAAAATTCTTAAATTACACTTTTCATTTGCAACTGAAAGTTTACCACTAAAATATTCTTCTAAATCTTATTTAGTCAACGGACAGATACATTTCATTGGAGCCCCCATTAATGATCTGGCAAGATATTGCTTTTTAAATTTGCATCATTTGCATTTCTTTAAATTGATCTTTTTTCCTACTGTATTTCTTTCTTGCATTACTTAAAAATGCTCTATCCTCCTGTTGAGCAATTTTATTTTTAATTTTGTATTAATCCTTTCCTCTTTCATTTATTTTCTATCTTTCTTTTTAAATAATTGATTTATAATCTCTTCCATAATTTAAGTACAATCATTTGCCAAAACCTGTTTGTTTTTACTTATACTATCCGCAATAATACTTATTAATTCCAATGTGGATTTATTAATCGAATTTGTATTTCTCTCTCCCCTACAATTACCTACATTCCTATTTTCATTCAAAATTCCTTCCTCAATTCTCACATCCGTCTTGGTTCTGCTATGCTCCTCATTTTCATTATCGAGGATAACTTCCTCACTATGAGTGGTTTCCTCTTTTTTTATTATCCTGCTTATTTTGTTTGACTAATAATCTTCTCATGTTGGATATTTGCTTAAGGGTTTTAGTATCTAATTTTTTAGCAATTAATTTATTAATATTTCTATGATCATTGAACTCCTTTTCGAATCTCTTTAACAATTCTACTTTGGAGCTGGACCAAACTCCTTGTCTACTTTTACTGGACTTTCCATTAGTACGACCTTTAATTCTCTTAACATTTCTTACCATGGGATGCATGTGTCTCTCATGCTGTCCCAGCCCAATGGATGTAATAAATTCTAGTGGACATGATTCACATTGGAAAATATTATCTTCCCTACTAACTTCTTTCTTACCCTTACATTTGATATAGTGACATGCAACCGCATGATAACTACTTTCCCCATCACATTTAACACACCTGACTCTAACCAATTTTATCCCCTTACATTGGTTCAGATGTTCATGAAATTGACCAGTCGTATTATAGATATTCTGACAAAATTGGCATATAAAATTGTCTATAGGATATTTAATGATTATATCTATTTTACAATTATTTTGTATAGTCGGAGGAATAATCATTGGTTGTACAATCTCATTCTCTTGTTCTCTACTTAGACTAAAATCAAAGTGCCCTTTAAAATTCAAGTTAAAAAATGTCTGATTGTCAAGAAGACAGGATCTGTGAGGGGCCATCTCACTAGATCTTTCAACCTGACTCTCTCCACACTCGGCACAAAACTGGTTACCTTTTGCCTGCCCGAGGGCAACCGTGCCGAGAGTACTCTGAGGGTCTCACCCATTTGCATAGAGACGGATGATCGTTTCTTTGCTTGGCTAATGCATTTTTCACACGGAGCCGTCAAAAGCAACCGTGTGGGGCGGTTATTCTCCCGGTTTCCCACCCAACCAGAATTTAAAAAGTCTGACATAATCGCCCCTCTTCAAACAAGGGTTTTACTCAAAATTGACCGTAGGTCACCAGCCATCTCATATTTCTTCTAGGTCGAATTCACCGGCTTGGAGTAATACCATAGCAACGGAATAAACAGATTAAAACTATTCCCTGTAGTTAAATCTGACCCAGATAAAATCAAAGCTAAAATCAGAGCCGATAAAACCCAGGTAAAAGCAGTTAAAACACCACTTATCCGTTTATCAGGTTTCCACTACCAAGCCGTAACCAGGGGGATCCACGTGGAGGTTCAACCTACTTCGCAGCCGATAAAAATATGTAAAGACAACTGCGAAGGTGACTCCACAGGCACCCTTTGGGAGACCAACCAATAAAAAATCTTTAGTTACATCCCCATAAACTGACTGGCGTATAATGCCAGGTTTACCTCCCTTTGATTTTGGTAACATCCTCAATCCTCTTGTCCTTATAGATCATCCTTGTATCCAGGGAGGATTTCAAGACCATGGCCAGCAACTCTTCATTTCTGCCCTGACTTCCCTCCTCACTAGACTGAGTTACGTCTTTACCTCAGGTGGTACTAACCATTTTTGCACCCACCTTTTTCTATCTCACCTATTACCTATCAATCTCATTTGCCAATGCTGTGGCAAATTGCTTCAACGTTTACCAAGAAAGAGCAATGATCTCATTCATTACCTCAATGATTTCTACCGCCTCTATCAATGATGCCCATTTCTCGTGTACGATGGAGCCCCATAAACATCCATATGGAAATGACCAGATGATCTATTTTTGTACTGTAGATTGTGGGATAAATATGGACCAAGACAGTGGGGTCAACTCCTTGATCTTCTTCAAAACAGTGACATTGGACCTTTTACATCCACAGACAGCTAGGGCCTTAGTTCAACATTTCTTTTGAAAAATGACTCCGCCAATGGAGTCCAACACCAGCATCTCCTCAACTCAAGTTACTGTCAGCAACGCAAACTTGGTATTCCTTTGGTAGCATTAGCCTGATCAACATGCTGCTTTAAACTTTTGTGCTGTACAGGAGGCCCTAGGAAAACTCTTTGCAGACTGCATAGCTATCCTGTTAAAGCCTGAATCCTTAATAACACAAAAGTGTAGACTTCCAACTGAAGGCTCCTGATAATGAATCTGGCTCAGTGCAGGAGAACACTGGCAGTTCAGCAGTCTGGTGAGCAGTGTAGGAGGGAAATGTTACCCCATTTCGATTGGAGTCTGTCAGACTTTAACCTGAGGAGGGAGTGGTTTTACATTATCAAAGAGCTTAATACCTTGAGTCTGGCAGACTACCTCCTGTCACTACTCAGGTGGATAGAGGAGTCTGGTTCCAATGTGGCAGTGATTCACACAGAATCGCACAACAATCAAAACCCATCCTCCCTAGCATCAAAATGGTGACTAACTCTATGGCAAAATAGAGGAATCCATTTGCTGTCAGTTGCACAGGCAGAATTCTAACAACATTTCACTTAGGTTAAATGTTATGCATCTATGCTGACGACAATACAAAGCCAGGTGCAAAAGCAAATTGCAAGACAGACAGAAGTGTGAACTTCAGACAGAAATGACACCCATTATTTCCTGTTTTGCTGGGGCTCTTTGATTTCACACTCGTTTGAATGCAGCCTTGATGTCACTCTCACCTCTGAAATTCAGCTCTTTTGTCCATGTTTGAATCAAGGCTGTAACGAGGTCAGGAACTGAGTGGCCTTGGTGGAGCCCAGACTGGACGTCACTGAACAGGTGCTGCTTGAAAGCACAGTTGATGACACCTTCCAACACTTTACTGATTATCGAGAGCTAGCTGATAGAGCAGTAACTGGCCGGGTTAGATTTATCCTTTTTTTAAAAATGTGTAGCACATACTTAGGCAATTTTCCACATTGTCAGAAAGATGTCAGTGTTGTAAGTATACTGGAACAGTTTAGCTATGGGAGGGGTATGTTCTGGAGCACAAGCCTTCAGTACTGTGGACGGAATGGTTGTCAGTAACCTTTGCAGTATCCAGTGTTTCTTGATATCAGATGGAGTGAATTGAATTGGCTGAAGACTGGGGACCACTGGAGGAGGCTGAGATTGAGCACCCTTTGGGCACTTCTGGTTGAAGATTGCTAAGAATGTTTTAGCCCTATCTTTTTCATTGATGTGCTAGGCTTCTCCATCATTGAGGATGAGGATATTTGTAGAATCTCCTCCTCTATGGAGTTGTTTAATTGTCCATCACCATTCACGACTGGATGTGGCAGGACTGCAGAACTTAGATCTGATCCATTGGTTGTAGTATCACTGAGCTCCGTCACTTGCTGCTTATACTGTTTGATATCAGGAGGCAAACTCTCCGGTGGTTGGAGTCATACCTGACACACAGGAAGATGGTCGTAGTTGTTGGAGAGCATCTCAGCTCCAGGACATCTCTGCAGAGCTCCTCAGTGTTGTGTCCGAGGCTCAACCATCTTCAGCTGCTTCATCAATGACCTTCTGTCACTCATAAGGCCAGAAGTGGGGATATTCACAACTGATGACTGCACACTGTTCAGCACCATTTACAACTCCTTAGATACCGAAGCAGTCCACGTTCAAATGCAACAAGGTTTGGATAATATCCAAATTTGGGTAGACAAGAGGGCAAGTAATGTGTGTGCCACACAAATGCCAGGCTATGACCATCACAAATAAGAGGCAATCTAACCACCGCCTCTTGACATTCAATGATGTTACCATCACTGAATTCCACAATATCAATATCTTGGAGGTCATCATTGATCATGGGGTGGCACGGTGGCTTGTTTAGCACTGCTGCCTCAGAGCGCCAGCGACCCAGATTCGATTCCGGCCTTGGGTGACTGTCTCTGTGGAGTTTGCACTTCTAGATTAGATTAGATTCCCCTACAGTATGGAAACAGGCCCTTCGGCCCAACAAGTCCACGCCGATCCTCCGAAGAGTAACCCACCCAGACCCATTTCCCTCTGACTCGTGCGCCTGACATTATGGGCAATCTAGCATGACCTGCACATCTTTGGACTGTGGGAGGAAACCCACGCAGTCACAGGGAGAATGTGCAAACTCCACACAGAGAGTCACCCAAGGCTGGAATCGAACCTGGGTACCTGGCGCTGTAAGGCTGCAGTACTAACCACTGAGCCACCATGCCACCCCCTTCTTGCCGTGTCTGCATGGGTTTTCACCAGGTTTCCTCCCATAATCCAAAGATGTGCAGGTTAGGTAAATTGTCCAAACTGAATTGCCCATAGGGTTCAGGGATGTGTACGTTAGGTACGTAAGTCAGAGATAAATGTAGAGTAGTAGGGGAATGGGTCTGGATGGGTTACTCTTTGGAAGGAGTTGTGGACTTGCTGGGTTGAATGGCCTGTTTCTACACTGTAGGTATTCTATGATGATGATTCTATGAGAAACTCAAGTGGACTCACCATATCAACACAGTGGCTACAAAAGCAGGCCAGAGGCTAGGAATACTGCAGTGAGTAAAAACACCTCCTGACTCCCCAAAGCCTGTTCACCACCAACAAGGCACAAGTCAGGAGTGTGAGGGAATACTCCCCACTTATCTGGAAGACTGCAGCTCTAATAACACTCAAGAAGCTTGACACCACCCAGGACAAAGTAACCTGCTTGTTTGGTAGCACATCCACAAACATCCGCTCCCTTCACCACTGATGCTCAATAGCAGCATTATTTACTATCTTCAAGACGCCCTGCAGAAGTTCACCAAAGATTTGCAGACAGCACCATCCAAACCCATGACCATCTGGAAAGACCAGGGTAGCAGATATATGGGCACACCATTACCTTCAAGTTCTCCTCCGAGCCACTCACCATCTTGACTTGGAAATATATCCCCACTCCTTCACAATTGCTGGGTCAAAATCCTGAAATTCCCTTCCTAATGGCATTGTGAGTCAACCCACAGCAAGCGGACTTCAGCAGTTCAAGGCGGCAGCACACCACCACCTTCCTAAGGGGAACTGGGGATGGACAATAAATGGTCACATCCCACAGATGAATTAAAAGTGTATATATTTACCTAAAAATGAGGTCTCAGCAAGACTATCTGCATCCAGCAAGCAATAGGCAATGCTAAATGATCCAACAACAATAGATTGTATCTAAGCTCAGCAGTCCAGGCAATATCCAATTTACTAGCAGGGAAAAAAAAAGAGGATTAAAAATGCATTCTCATCTTCAGGAAGGGAAAACCGCAGAAAAATCAGGCAAAAAACAAGGCTGAAGCATTTGCAACCATTTTCAACCAGAAATGCCAAGTGGATAATTTATGTAAGTCTCCTCACCACCACCACAGTGTGAATCTTCAGTTAATTCAATTCACTTCATTTGATGCCAAAGAATGGCTGTAAGCACTAGATTCTGACGAAGGCTACTGGCTCTGACAACATTCCAGGATCAGCGCCAAGACTTGGGCACTGAAATTAACTGCACAGCTCAGTTATTTACAAGATGCACTGCATCATCTCATCAAGGTTCATTCAAAAGCACCTTTCACTCCTATGACCACTAGAAGGACAGAAGATTCATGTCAGTTTCACTGGATTAAAATTTCCCTCCAAGCCACATATCAAACTGACTTGGAAGTGCAGATGTTTGTTGATTATTATACAATGTTTATCATCATTCACAATTCCTTAAATAACGAAGCAGCCCATGCCCTTTTGCCACAAGACCTGGACAATATTCAGGTTTAGGCTGGTAAGTGAGTGGCAAGAAACAGTCACAATACACAACTGCCAGGCATTGACCATCTCAAGCAAGAGAGAATCTATCAATGCCCCTGGGCATGTAATAGAATTACAATTGCTGAATCAACATCCTGGGAGTTACCGCTGACCAGAAACTGAAAAGTTTTCCACAGAAATACTGTGGTTACAAAAATATGTCAGAGGCTGAAAATTCTGCAGTGAGTACCATATTTCCTAACTAACGAAAGTCTGTTCCCCCACCTACAAGGTACAAGGGAGTGAATTTGAATATTCTCAACATGCCCAGATAAGTGCAGCTTCAAATAACATTCAAGCAGCCTAGCATCAAACAAAAGGAAGCCTGCTCGATTGGCATCTCATCCACCAAATGAAACACTGAACCAAAATAATTCATAAAAACTGTTTTGACAGCATCTATCAAACATTTCTGGAAAATTTCCACCACTTCGAAGGAGAGGGTAGCAGCTACTTGGGAACACTATCAGCTGAATATTCTGCTCCAAGCTAGACACCATTCAAAATTGGAACTATATCATTGTCCCTTCAGTGCCTTCACTAACTTAGAACATTCTTCCTAACATCAAATCATATAGAATGTAGCAGTTCAAGAAGGTGACTCACCACTCCTTTCAATCAGGCAATGTGGGGTGGGCAACAGTGACAGCTGTGCCAGTGATCTCACATCCCTTAACAAATATATTTATTTAAAAAGTACTTAAAAGTGAATGCCACAGGATCAGTTGACACTATCACATTGAAAGGTCAAAAGCAATAACCCTGTTTTTTTCTTTGCAGCTGTTGCCTGACCTGCTGAGTATTTCCAACCTTTTCTGTGATAATTGGTGATATCCTCCATGGTTGTCAAATGCTGACATTCACTTACAGGCATTTGTGAAACTGTATTCCAGCAAGTTCGGAGTGGTCACAAACATACGTTTATTTACAGCTTCAGTTCATTTGGAAAGTAAAATATTCTTGATAACGCTGACTGTTTAACATTTACCTACAGGAATATGGGGATTTACCAAAGAACATTACAAAAGAGGTGAATATGTGCTAATTCTGGCTCAAATACCTTTTTGTTACTGAACCTGAGTCAACGTCAATTTCAAAGCAATATATTTTTAAATGATGGAAACAACAAAAATTCTGAAAGTGATCATGAATTACTTATCATTTTACATTATTGTGTTTTTATATTTACAAATCTAGTCCGGCCTTAGATTTCTTCTTGGATTCGTTGCATAATTTGCTCTTGAATTGATGTGGACAATTATTTATGGAAACATAGAAAATAAGAGTATAAGGCCATTTGGCCCATTGAGCCCACTCCAGCATTCACCATGATCATGCTGATCCCCTCTTCTTGCCATACTCCTGCTGTCTCTCTAAACCCTTGATGCATTTAGCTTCTAGAAATCTATCTTTTTTTTCTTAAATGTGTTTGATGACTTGGCCTCCACATCCTTCCATGGCAGAAACCTCCATTGGTTTAACCTTCTCTGTTAATGAAATTTCTCTTCAGCTCAGACTAAAATGTATTAATGTTGAATTTCAACAGGATCAGGTGATACTCTCATCTTGCATATCCTGAAACGGTCACTTCTAGTTTTACTACCAGCCAGGAGAAACACCTTCCCTGCATCTGTGTCCAGTTCTGTCAGAATTTAACACATTTCAATAAGGTCCCATTTCATTCTTCTAAACTCCAATGATTACAGCAAGATCTAAGCTCCTTTCAAATCACAAAACTGCCATCCCAAAAATAAGTCTGGTGAACCTTCACTACCTTTTTTTTGGAAATAGATCTTTTCTTCCGTAAGCAGACCAAAACCGCACACAATACTCCACTCGTGTTCTCACCAAGGGCCCTGTACAGCTATAGTAAGACCTCCTTGCTCCTGTATTCAAACACCCTTTGAATCAAAGCCTACATACCACTTGTCTTACCTGCAAACTGCATGTGTACTTACAATGATCGATGGGCAAAAGCACCCCGGGTCCTTCGTACATCAACATTTCCCAATGAATAACTGTTTAAATTATATTCTGCCATTCCGAAGTAGACAACATTTGTCCACGGACTACATCTGCTGACTCATTCACCTTGTCTAAATCATCCTAAGCCTTTTTATGCCCATGTGATCAGAGAGCAGGTCCTTACCAACGCTGTCAGTTTGACTTATGGAGTTGACTTTTCTCCAAATGGCTGCTCCCAAAATTGAATCCCAAGCATTTTGGGTGCAGTCAGAAAGCAAATATGCATCAGCATTCATGCATTTTGAGCAGAGGTTGGATACACAGGTTCCAACACTGATCTGTAGATTAGGATATTAGAGTTTAAAATTAACATATATGTACATCTCAATAATAGGTGTAAAACAGAGGAGTCATACTCACTTGACAAATGCCAGTCAGATATTTCTAACATTGAAATTATTTTAGCAAAGAAATGTGCTTTTCTTTATTTACTCTTTTCATTTTCTCCCCACCTTTTACTGGAGAGGGCAAACAGGACTTTGTTTAGGTTCTGAATTGAGAACAATATAGTACTTGAATGTCTGCAATCAAAGGAAACTTGCATGCTTCATATTGGTCTACTTTTTTTTCCTTCTCAGCCTTCTGATTTCCCTTCCATGTTGTCAGCTTTTCTGGCTTCCATTTCAAATTTGTCCTGGTCTAATCCACCACCTCAACTATTCACCTGTTGTCTGAAAAATGGAAAGTACTGGATATAATCAGCAGGTTAGGCTGCATTTGTGAAAAAAGGTAACGTTTGATTGACCTTCATAAGTACACTATTTCTTGAATATACTGGGTGATTTGTTTAATTATATTTATATTATGTTAATATCACTAAAAGTTAGTTTATGTTTTGAAGCAGGTTAAGGAGCGTCCCTCTCTTTTGTGTATATGTTTTTTCCTCTTCGACGTGTGATTTCACCCTTACAAACGTTGACTGATATGACGGTGTTTTCTGCTTTGATTTAGTCCAAAATATTAGGTTACCTACGCCTTCTCAATAGATTTAAAAGATGCCGTGTTAGTACCATTTTATAAACTGCTCAGTCCATTTGTCTGGAACACTCGTGATTTACATTTATCAGAGACTGTGTAGCATCTTTCAAACAAGTCGACTGAACAGAACGCGAAAGTTTGATGAAGAACCAGATCAAGCCAGACTTTAAACAAACACGACAGTCCCTTTCTCCGCGAACAGCACCGTTTAATACCATCAGTCCGACATCAGAGGTCTCCTCAGCGCGCAGCGCCCTGGGATATCGGAATCTCGTCAGGCACAGCATCCTGGGATAGCGGAGGCCTCCTCAGCGCGCAGCATTCTGGGATATCGACAGTCCGCTATCGGAGACCTCCTCAGCGCGCAGTACCCTGGGATATCGGCAGTCTTGTGGCCTAAAGTGCGGGAGGAGTGGCAGTGTTGTTGGAGGTATCGGCGGTAATAACAGCAGCAGTGTTGGGTGGCTGTAAACCGAAAAAAACAAGCACTCTGGGTGTGAAGCCCAGGAGGGGTATTGCTAGTCCCGGTCCCTCCTATGAATTCTAAATCCGATTCCGAGGGACCGGTACAAGGCTCGATATCCCGAATCCAGGTGAGTTTTTCCTTTTTTTTCCGCCACGTCCCGGGTGTGAGCGGCCCAGGGTTTGGGGGCGGGGTGCGGTTGACCTGTGATTTTTGTGTCCGAGTCGAGTTTAACACGTTTAATCGGATGCCTTTAAACCTTTGAATGTGGGAAGCTCAGAGGTAGGCCGCAGCCTCGGGTTCTGTTGTGAGTAGGTTCCCGCCTGTTGGTAATTGGACTGTGCGGCAGTTTAGGGGAGTAAGAGTTTTTATTTGCCTCCTCTTGCCTGGGGCCGGAGCGGTAGCTGTCATTGACATACTGAGGGAAATACTAAACCCCGAATGTCGATCCAAATATCTAGAGGTCAATAGCTGCAAATGTTTTATAGCCAAATTCAGGCCAAACCTTTCTAATTTGATCAGAGTTTGTTCCAGCAGCCTCTCCTAGCCTCTCTTTGTACATTTTTGTACGTAATTTCTTACATTCTGTTCCACTTTATTTGGCCTTATAATTACCAATTGAAGAACCGTACACGATCTAATTCTGCAAAAAGAAATGTTCTGTTGTTGCTAGAGTTATGTAGGTGTTGTAGCTAATTTGATAACATTGCACCTCTTCATGCTGAACTGGATGTTCTCAGTTTAAGTTATGGTGAGGGAAACTAGAAGATCCTTCCTTATCAATCTTCCATGCCCACTGTACAGTGTCTGATTTGTTGAGAAGAAATGTTCATGTGTTGCTGGAACTAAATGTGCTCTTGTTTCTAAAATTGTTTAAAAAAACACCCTATGCAGTGTAATGATTGGGCATTTGTTTAGATGCTTTATAAACGTTTTTCCTGTTGGTGATGGTTTGTGGGGTGTATTCTATGTAGTCAACAATTGTGTGTTTGCACTTTTGCCTCTAGTTTAAGAGTTTGTAAATTCAAAGCTTGCACCATGTTTTAACATGTAACCTGTGTTGTCATTCAGTTTGAGAGTGTTAACATAGGATGTTAGCTCCTATGGCACTGTTCAAAAAAGGTCACAATATTCTTTTCTTTTCCAACATCGCCAAAAAAAAACTGGTTATTCATTCATATTTGGGATTGTAGGTGAAGTCTGGCAGTTGCATTTGCCAACACAAGTCACTGAAAATATTTGAGTAAATTTTGACAGCTTGTGACAATATGTTCTACTATACTGAGATGTTGCAAATCTAGTTGCATTCTCACTGGATATTTGAGATTGGTGGACAAGCTGGAGTCATTGGATAATGGTGAGGAGTTGTAATTCTTGATTTTTTAAAAATCTTGGACATACAGATCTATAGTGTAATTTGTTGCGTGTGAGAATGCACAATTTTGAAGAATATCAGATTATTTGGGATGTGAAATGTTTGATTTGAAATCAAAACATTCAGGGTTGAAATGCTATTATTACAGGCACTGACAACTGAAATTATATTAGTTCAGCTCTGAGAAGCTGTAGCCACAGCATGTTGTAATAGTGTACAAGTGGCAAGAAACTGATATACATTCACTGGAAACAAGACCCACCTCAAGATTTTTTTGCTACTTCATGAGAGTATGATGCACTGGCATCCAGTGCTGAACAGTATTAGAAAATATGGATATTCAGAAAGATGCTGGTTTGTTGCTATTCTGCTGTGATAGCAGTTTTTGCATTACTGGCTGTTGTATTTTATCTATGCGTAGAGAAAGCAAGGAGGCAGAAATATCATGGACATATGCAAATATGTTATTTTGCCTGTATAGAGTCATAGAGATGTACAGCACAGACACAGACCCTTCGGTCCAGCTCGTCCATGCCAACTAGATATCCTAAATTAATCTCATCCCATTTGCCAACACTTGGTCCCTATCCCTCTAAACCCTGGAGAAAGTGAGGACTGCAGCTGCTGGAGATCAGCGTCAACAGTGTGGTGCTAGAAAAGCAAAGCAGGTCAAGCAGCATCCAAAGAGTAGGAGAATTGACATTTCAGGCAAGTCTTTCTTCAGAAGGGCTCTTGCCCAGAGCGTCAATTCTACTGCTCAGAAGCTGCCTGACCTGCTGTGCTTTTTCAGCACCACATTCTTGTCTCTCCCTCTAAACCCTTCCTATTCATATACGCATCCAAATGCCTTTTTAAATGTTGTAATTGTACCAGTCTCCACCATGTCCTCTGGCATCTCATTCCATACACTCACCACCTGGGTTGCCCCTTAGGTCCCTTTTAAATCTTTTCCCCAATCACCCTAAACCTATGCACTGTAGTTCTGGACTCTCCCACCCGAGGGAAAAGACCTTGACTATCTACCCAATCCATGCCCTTCATGATTTTTTATAAACCTCTATAACCTCAGCTTCCGACACTCCAAGGAAAACAACCTCAGCCTGTCCCTATAGCTCAACCCCACCAATCCTGGCAACATCCTTTCAAGTTTTACAACATCTTTCCTATGGAAGGGAGACCAAAATTGAACACAATATTCCAAAGGTGGCTGAACCAATGTCCTGTAGAGCCACAACATGACCTCCCAACTCCTATACTCAATGCTCTGACCAATAAAGGACAGCATATTAAACACTGTCCTATCTACTACAGTTTCAAGGAACTAAAAACCTGTGCTCCACAGTCTCTTTGTTCACCAACACTCTCCAGGACTTTACCATTAAGTGTATAAGTCCCGCTCTGATTTCCACGATACAGCACCTCACATTTATCTAAATTACACTCCGTCTGCCACTGCTCAGCCCATTGGCCCATCTGATCAAGAGAGGGAGTGTGGTGCTAGAAAAGCACAGCAGGTCAGGCAGCATCCAAGGAGCAGGAGAGTTGACATTTCAAACAAAACTCTTCATCAGGGATGAGGGGGTGGCCCAAGGGGCCTGAAAGATTAATGGGAGTGGAGTTAGGGGGCAGATAGCTGGGAATGTGATAGGTAGATGAAGGTGATAGGTCAGAGGAGAGGGTGGAATGGATAAGTTGGGAAATTGGTGAAATCCTCATTGATTCCATGTGGTTGGAGGGTTTGGTGGTGGAGGAGGCTTAGGATTTGCATGTCCTTGGCAGATTGGGAGGGAGAGTTAGTGTTCGCCCACAGGGTGGTGGGTTGTTTAGTGCGTGTCCCAGAGATATTCTCTGAAATGTAGATTGGAGAGACAGAATGCCAACATGCAAGTCCAGGGCTGCCTCCACTGCCAGACTCTAGCTACTATATGCCTGGAGGAAGAAGTCCTCATCTTTTGCCTTGGGACCCTCTAACCACACGGGATCAATGTGGATTTCATCAGTTTCCCATTTCCCCTCCCCCACCTTATCCCAGATTCAACCTTCCAACTCGGCATCACCCTACTTGTCCATCTTCCTTCCCACCTATCCGATCCACCCTCCACTCCAACCTATCACCTTCACCCCCACCTTTATCTGCCTATTGCATTCCCAGCCAATGCCCCCCCCCCCCCCCCCCCCAAACAACCTCTCACCACCAGCCTCACCCCTCTCCCACTTATCTCTCAGTCCCCTTTGGCCACCCCCTTATTCCTGATGAAGGCCTTATGCTTGAACATCGACTCTCCTGCTGCTTGGCTGCTGCCTGACCAGTTGTGCTTTTTCAGCACCACACTTTTCAACTCTGATCTCCCGCATCTGCAGTCCTCCCTTCGATGTGATCAAGATCCCATTGTACTCTTTGCTGTCGACTGGTCACAGATGTCCAGTCTTAAAAAGCAAATCTCCACCGCCACCCTTTGTCTGTACCTTCAAGCCAGTTCTGAATCTAAATAGCTATTCTCATGTGATCTAACCTTGCTAACCAGTCAACTATGAGGAACCTTGTCGAACGCCTTACTGAAGTCCATATAGATCCCGTCCACTGCTCTACCCTCATCGATCCTCTTTGTTACTTCATCAAAAAAATTCGATTCAAGTTTGTAAGACATGATTTCCTACACACACAGCCATGTTGACGAACCCTATTCAGTCCTTGCCTTTCCAATTACATGGAAATCCTGTCCCCCAGGATTCCCTCCAACAACTTTCCCACTTCCGATGTCCAGCTTGGTCTATAGTTCCCTGGCTTGTCCTTACCACCTTCCTTAAATAGTAGCACCACGTTCGCCAACATCCAGTCTTCCAGCGCCTCATCTATAACTACGAGCCAGATATCTCCGCAAGGGGCCTAGCAATCACTTCCCTAGCTTCCCGCAGAGTTCTAGGGTACACCTGATCAGGTCCTGGGGATTTATCCGCCATTTTGCGTTTTAAGACATCCTGCACCACCACCTCAGTAATATGGGCATGTTTTCAAGATGTCACCATATTCTGTGTCTTCCATGTCTTCCTCCACTGCAAACCCTGATGCAAAATCCTTGTTTAGTATCTACTCCATCTCCTGCAGTTCCAAACACAGACTGTCTTGCTGATCATGTTTGTGAAAGTGATTTGAAAATTCTAAGGCTCTGCATTCAAAAAGCTTTGCACTATCTTACAGACCACGACTTTTGTCATAAATGTTTAGTGTATTGATATCAATACATTAAATGAAAATTACACTTACTCTGGTTTTGTGTAATGCTCTTCTGATTAAAAGCTCTAACATGACAACTCATCATTATTTCAGGTTGCTCTACCCCCAAAAGTAGCAGACTAGTGGGTAGTGCTAATTTTTGAATCTACGTTTTAGCAGCCCTCTTAAGCTCAGAAGCTTAACCTGTTTGAATTGCTATGTTCTTCTGTTTGAATTTGTGGGTGGCATCTTGGTGTATGACAGTGGCTGTGACTAGCTTTTCTTTTGAACATTTTGACATTAACTTAAAAATCGATGTCCATGGGTCTACTTCCCACTCTTTCTCCTTTTGCTCATCAGAGGAAGCAAAAAAGTGTGTGTGTGTGTGTGTGTGTGTGTGTTTTTTTTTTATTGAATCCCTTTTGGAAGTGAATTAAAATTTATTTCCACTTTGGAGATTATACAGTCATAATAGACTCCATCTTTTTAAAATGTCTGACAAAATTTGACTAGTTTTTTGGTATTACTTTTGGAATTATTACAGTCACTGTGTATTCAACTAAGATATTTTAGTAAGTGCATTTCCCAAACCTGGGTGCAAGGTTGCAGTGGATATTTCTTTTTTTACAAGATTTGTTGGTGTGTTGGAATTTTAGTAATGTGCTCTTCCAGGTTTAAAATTTCATAATCACAGTATTAGTAAATATCTGAGAAATCTTCGTAATAACTAGAGTTCTTGTTCTCTTTCTGATGACTTTAGTGGGAAAAATCTATTTTAATGTTCCATTTGGACTCTAATATTCAGCAAGGAAAACACTGTAGATGTGTTTGGGGTCAGCCTTAACTTATTGAATAATCAAAAAGTGAATAGTTTTATCAAACGTGAGGTCTGTAAGATACTAAAGGGGATTTGAGGTATATAAGATGTTAAAGGGAGTAAACAGAGTAGATATAGAGAGGCTGGTTCCTCTTATGGGGCAATCTGGAATAAACAGTTGTAAATTTAGGATAAGGGTAGTAGATTTAAAACTGAGATGAGGAAAAATTGCTTTTTTGTGTTTTTTTTTATTTAATCAGGTGCCCCGTATCTAAGAAGGATTGGAAGATTGTTACTAGTGCCTCCACAATTTCCACACACACATCACTAATGGGTGACATTAGTGTCTGCTGCTGTGTTCCCAAAATAGATGCAGCACAGTTATTATGACGATAAAGGTTCCTTTGCACTGCCCTCCAGTATGGGTGGGAAGCTCAGATGTTCTTTTACCTTTTATACTGCATATTGTGCCTTCTGTATGATATTATTTGTTTAGTGCTGAACTGAGGGAATTTCTCTGCTCTGGACCCATACACAATAGGAATTAACATGAGGCCACCCACAATCTTATTTCACTTGAGACTTCATAACCAGCATAAGGAGCAGGCATTCATTCCATAATACTGACTTGGTGAAAGGTGTGTTAAGCCTAGTATGAAACCCAGTTCCTTTTAATGGCATGTCTTTAAAGTAGTTCACTTAAAATCTTTCTACAAATAATATCCTGGAGTGAAAGGCAATATTTTAACCTAATCAAAGGTTTTAAATGTTCTGTACTATATGTCCAAAGAATATTAGCAAAGAAATGTCAATGAGAAGTGTGGAAAATGGCCAAGATTTATCCAAATGCTAGGTACAGGTGCACTGAGAATTCATTTCAATCGATAGTAATTCTTGGTTACTATTTGAAGAGAAGCTGTTTCATGAGAGTAATAATCATAAAATTAGTACACTTTAAAAAATGAGAAGTCATTAGTACTTGTACGAGGATACTTTATGTTGTCTGAAAGATACTTAATGTTTGTGTAAGAGACTAGTTGATAAAATTAGTGCATAATTTTAATGGCTGTATGGCAGCAGTAAAAGGACTGTTTACGTCAGAATGTAGAGAATAATGTTTAACGTTTTTAGACGGCAGGAATCTAAGGAACACTTTTTTCAGAGATCATTGTGCAAAATAGCATTGATTTCCTTCAAGGGTGCTGTCAGCGACCTCAGGTTCCCACAATGATCGAGCAATTGCTGTGGTATGGTTTTTCACTTTCATTAGTGGCACTTTTAAATCTGGTGCTATGTAAAGGGATGGCTTGGCTGCAGCAACAGTAATATCGATAAAGAGGTTGACAGCCAATCTCATTGAGCGATTCACAAACATACTAGAAAGTTAAAAATTTTCAAAACTTATCACTTTTTTTGAAAAAAATTTTCAGATGGCAAAATAAATGAATGTGTTTAGGTTAAGGTAACTCGTAAAGAAACTTTTTAAAAAATGAAATATTTGGAATTTTTAGTCACTCTGGCAAAAGTTGATATTCTAAAACAAAATACAAGATTAGCTTTTCAGAAACAGTGAAAGTGTTTAGCATTAATTGTGCAATTCATACATGTTTTAAAAATACAATTACAACTCCGTCAACAAAGTCTGACTTATTTAAGGGATTATTTAGCAAGAACAACAACATGAGTGAAAATTGTCTTCTGTGTGCAGATGCTTGAGCAGCATAAAATACTGAGCTTGCAGATGAATCCATGTCAAGAACAGAAACAGGCCATTCAGCCCTTTAAACCATCCAGTAAGGTCGTGGTTGATATGTGTCTGACTTCTCTGTTCTCATCTGCTAGTGTTAAGTTCTTGATTTCTTTGCCCAACAAGGATCTTTTCATCTCTGTCGTAAAGATATTCAGTATTCCCTGTCCTGAGACAGTGTTCCAAAGTCTCCACAACCTTAAATCAGTGTCTCCCTTGTTCTGCAATCACCCACAAGAGTAAACATTCTTTCCACATCCACCTTGTCAAGACCATTGATAATTTGATAAACATTGAATTCAGCAATTTCAGACCATGAACTTGTTTTGATTACACCCCACAGTGCCTTGTTTATGTGGGTTTGTTCTGCTAAAAACACTGGGGGAAGAGTGTTTTGAATGAATTAGAACACGTGGAACAATTCTGTTGTCATTTCCATAAGTTATTTGGATTCCAACACAAACTGGAAGGCATTTTTCCCCAAAAAGTTTTAGTGAAGGGCTTACGTGTACATTTAAAAGACATATCAATAAGTGCATGAATAAGAAGTGTTTAGGATGTTATGGGACAAGGGATTTTGGGTAGTATGGTCAGCATAGACTGGTTGGACTGAAGGGTCTGTTCTATACTTCTTAAGTATACAAGAGGGAATATTGGATGCTTGTGATAAAAGGACAACAATAATCATGGGTTATTTTAATCTATGTGCGAACTGGAAACCAGATTGAGTATACAGGATGATGTTAAAATTGGTTCCAGAACATGCTGCTCTAAAACTATCAGAAGGTGGGCTGTATTAGACTTGATGTTGTGTAATTTGGTAGGATTAATAACCTTAGATTAAAGGCACCTGAAGGAAGCAACAGTTCTCATTTTGAAGGAGAGAGGAAGTGGCTTTAAGATGTGTATTTTAAATTAAAGTAAGGAAAACTACGGGGCATTTAAAGCTGAAGTGGCTGGCTGGAATACTGCAAGATAGAGAAGCAGTGACAAATGTTTAAAGAGATGTTCTAGACTATTCAGAATAAGTTTGTCTTTCCTATAAAGAAAAATCCCACCCATCAGCATAGGAGTAAATTACTGTAGATGATGGAATCGGTGCTGAAAACAACCAGTGCTGGAGATTACAGCAAGCCAGACAGCATCCATGGAGACAGAGTGAGCAAACTATGGACACTATCTGACTTACAGATCTTCAGCATTGGCTGTTTTCACCCACCATCAGTGGTTGAAGAAGGAAAAAGATGAGTAGTGGTCTTGGTTAGAAATTTAGTGAGTATTTCCCCGTACAGTCTTTTATAAGTAAAAATTGATTTTTAGTTTGATTTAAGAATGAAACAACAAATATGGTAAGGCCCCTGGTACATATTTAATATTCATTACATAGTCATATACAGCATGGCAACAACATGAGAAGAAGTACACAGAATAATCTAAGGGGAAGATATGGCAAAGCAGCTCAGCCAAGCAGTATACTCCACCTGTGTGACATGGGCAATTGTGTTGCTGGAAAAGTGCAGCGGGTCAGGCAGCATCCAAGGAGCAGGAGAGTCGAAGTTTCGGGCATGAGCCCTTCAGGATACTTCCAGTGACCAGGGTGTCTGAACTGCCTCTCTAGCTACCCAGCTGCTCCCACTCTCCAGCCCTATCTCTGTAGCCCTTTAACTTGATTACTGTAAAATATATATTCGGTTGTCTTTTGAAACCACCTATCGATTTCACCTCTCCCACTCTCCCAGGCAGCACATTCCAAATCCTAACAACTGAGTAAAGAAGTTTCTCATCTCATTCCTCGTTCTTTTGCTGACAGTGTTCAAATTGTGACTCCTAATTATTGAAAACACAATATCCTTCTTTACCCTGTCAAAATTGCTGATAATTTTGAAAACCTCAATAAGGTCATCTCTTAATCTTGTCTGCTCAAGGAGAATAAGCCCAACCTCTCTAAATTTTCCTTGTATTTAAAATCGTTCATTCCTGGTATCAATCTAATAAATGTCCTTTGAACTCTCTCCAGGGCTTTAACGTCCTTCCATAAATAAGGTGGACAGAAATGAACACACTACTCCAAACGTGGTCTGACCAATTATTTGTAGAGGTATAGTATCGCTTCTTTACTTTTACACTCTTTGCGTATATTTATAAACCAAAGGATCCTATAAGCATTTGTAACTTTTTCAGCTTGCCTGCCCACCTTCAGAGAGTCATGCACATGAACAGTGAGGTCACTCTTCTCCTGGAATTCCCTCATTAATAGTATTGTAGGTCAACCCACAGAACATGGACTGCAGTTTACCACCACCTTCTCATGGGCAATTTGGGGCAAGCAATAAACACTGACCAGCCAGCAGTGTCCACATTCCACAGATGAATCAAAAAGGAATACTACCCTCAAAGTTAGACTTCTGAGCCTACCAAAATGCATCACAGTCTTCTGTGTTGAAATTCATCTGCCAAGTGTTTGCCCATTTGGCGAATTTTTCAGTTTTCCTTTGGAGTCACTCAGCATCATCCTCACAATTCGATATTCTCCCTAGCTAGTATCATCTACAAATTTAGATAGTTTGCTCTCAAAACCCATTTCTAAATCACTATATAAGTTTGAAAAAAGCAAGGCTCACAAAACCAATCCCTAGGGAACATCACTTTCAATTTGAGAAATCTGGAATGCCCATCTATACCTACCTCCAGTTTCCTGTCTTTTAGCCTGTTTCTAATCCATGCTGCCAAGGACCCATCAATCCCAAACCATTCTATTTTGCTATATAACCTACCATGTGGCACTGTATCAAATGCTTTCAGGAAGTCCAAATATACAACATCCACAATGTGTCGCCTTGTCAAAGAACTCAATTAAGTGTTTCGCCCATAACCTTTCCTTGACAAGGCCATATTGACTTCTAGTGTGGAACATATTTTTTTCTGTCTGTATACTCAACTTATCCCATATAATGGCTGCTTCAGCCTTAAAACTTCTTAATCTCTAGATCATATTCAAATATTTTAACTCCAGGTGTGGAGTGTCTTGATATTTTCTATCTTAAACGTGCTACACAAATGCGAGTGTGGTGTGTCTTGCAAAGTGCATTGAACTTACACTTGTGTTTCTGTCCTTTTTAATTTTTCTTGTTACACTATTCAGTGCATAAAATTGTTCTGCAATCTAAACTCTTGATATATTTTAGATAATCATCTGTCTATAGGTGGGTGTTTCTTTTTTTTAAAAAGCAATTTATTCCGCTATACTGTCGTTCACGTGATTATCTGGAGATGATTACTGTTATGATTCTGCTTTTTCATTTGATATTTAACTTCTTATAATCCCTCAGCACAACTCTTTCTTTTTTCCCTCATTCCACCTGTATTGCTGGTGTCAATGTGGAGCACAAAAACTGGATCCTCCCCTCACCACTGCAAGTTCTTCTCTAGCTCAAAGTGCATAGACTGAATTCTAGCACCAGGCAGACAACAGCAGCACCTGGGCTCTTGCAGCCTGCTGTAGAAAACTATGTAAATCCTCCACATGGTCCGCTACCACCACTACATTCCTTTTTAATTCCCTCCTACATGAATGGCTTCCTGTACTGCAGTGCCATAGCCTGTCAGCTTAACTACTATTTTAAAAGTCAAAATGGTCAGTGGAGATATTCTACTGTTGGGTCAAAATTCTGGAATTCCGTCCCTAACAGCACTATGGGAATACCTACACCAAAAGGACTGAATTGGTTTGAGAGCAGTTCATTATCACAGCTTCAAGGCCAAATATGGATGGACAATAAATACTGGAGCAGTCAGCTGAGTCCACATCCCCTAAATAAACAATAAAGATTGTCCAATCATTCAACTGCAAATAAGGGGAGCTAAAAAAAAATCCTGCAGCACCAAACCTGTTCTCTCTACAAAAATAATGAATCCCAGTCTGAATAGACAATTTAATCTTGGATACCAGATTTAATTTTTCTTGCTGAAGACACCACCGTGTTTCATTGTATTGAGTGCATGTTTGTGTTAAAAATGCCTCCATGCTTTATTTCTGAATGGCAAGATGATTGTACAGGAGACTCGGTATCGAGGACATAATAGTCCGAGTTAAGGTCCTTCCCAGAGCAGTCGGGGCTAGCAAGTCCTGTAGAGCTGTGCCCCAGCAATGCTTCCTGCCCACTCTGCACTGTGCCTGACACGCCCTGTGCCATGTGTTAAGTCTTTTGTGCTGCTGTTCCACAGTATACTCCTGCTCACTCAGTCACTCGAACTGTCTGGTGACTTTCTGCGTTTTAATGTCTGTTCCAGTCGATAGGGGCGAACTTGCTGGTGTCGATAAAGCGTTCCGCATAGTTCACAAAGCAGGTTTCTGTTCTGCTGTAGAGCCATTGGCCTGGTTTATCCATACATTTATCCTGCCAAGGGAGAGGGCAATAATCAACTGGACAGGAGTGATGTGTTGGGACCTGATCAAATTTGACATATCAAAGGAATCTGAGGGAAGTGGGAACATGTCTGGCCTCTAGTGACTACTTTCAAATAGAGGCACAATAAACTTGCTTGTTACAGTTACATTAAACATCTGTAAGGGGATATTTTGGACTCTTTCAAGGTCAAATCATTCAATTTTTGCACAACAAAGTAATGGGAAGCAGTCAACAAGAGAAAGTAACATACATGAGGCTCAGTGGTTAGCACTGCTCCAGTTTTCATTCACAATACAAAGATGTGCAGATTAGATGAATTGCCCGTTGTGTTCAGGGATGTGTAGGTTAGGTGCTTTAGTCAGGGGTAAATGTAGAGTAATAGGGAATGGGTTTGGATGGGATGCTTTTCAGAGGGTTGGTGTGGACTTCTTGAGTCAAAGGTCCTGCTTCCACACTGTAGAGATTCTGTGATATGACAGCAGCACATGAATGATCCAATTCAATATACTTCATATTTCAGTGATCTTTCCAACCTAATGCATCTTGCACGATCACCTATACTTTAATGGGACAGATTTGATGATTTTAAAAAAACAGGTGTTTTATTCTCAAATGTATCTAGTTGGAAAAAAATAAATTTTTAATGAAATCAATAACGAAAGGAACTCTAATCGAACATAGCTGCAAATGATCATGCAGCAGGGTGGAGTTCAGGCCACAGTCCAGTCAAACATGATTTTATTGAATGAGAGTAGGCATGAAAGTCTATATATTGTTCACACTGGCTCCTCATGTGGTGTAATGAAGACTCCATTAATTTTGATTGGTTTTATATTCTGGATGTAGTTGCTAATAAAAACATTGTTTGCAAATATAGTCGTGTACTTTATCTGAGTAGATAAAGAAATAAATTAGCAAGGGACAGTATGTGCATGAGAAGACTGTCACCATCTAATAAACTCACTTCCAAGTTGTGCCTGTTTCTAACTAGAAAATAAATTGCTTTTACTTCTTGCAGCTGGTGCAAAATATTGGAATTCACTGTGCAAAACTACCATAGGAGTTCCCTCACCACCCAGATTGCTGTGGTTCAAAAGGCAGTTCTTCACCACCACCTCAATAGGTATTAAGTCGAGGGCAGTGTCAGAGACACCAGATCTCAGGAATTTTTAAGAAATCCCTTTCATAATGCACATGATTAAATCTTGGCAAATAGTTTTGTAATATTTGAAGTTGTCTTAACAATATGTCCAATAATATTAATCTGCACATGTACCAAATGTCTTACTATAAAGAGTACGATTACACATCATACAATGTGTTGATGGTAGATAACCTCACAAGCTTGCAACGGAAGTTGCACATGTGCCAGATCGATGAGATAAGGCATATTCTTTGAAAGGTATTATTGATCCAATTAACTTTCAGCAATAATCTGTTAGCTTGCCTGATTTATTTTTCTCCTGCCAGTCCATGTTATCATATTCTTTTGAATTTTGCTGGAATTCAACCTGCACTTACCTCCTGGTGTAGATTAATAATACCAGCCCTCTGAAGAGCATCCCATCCAGACCCATTACTCACCCCTAAACACTGTTGCCATTCTGTGCCCATGGTAATCATGCGTCAGAGCAATTTTGCTGTTTCTTAGATCATGAATACTACCAGATTAGTAAAAGTTTCAAAAACTGTACTTGGTTCACTAGATTAGTTGCAATAGATACCAAGACTGAGACAATGCAAATTGAGAATTTTTGTATGCTGGTTATTGTATATTTCTGAGTTTTTGTAATTCCTTCACAAATTTGTCCATGAAAAACGAGTTAAACAGGATTGAAAGATCCTAAATCCTTTGATAAATCAGTTTTTCAAAATAAAATTATAGGATGTGGACATGATTGGTAAGGCCTTGAGAAAGTCGTGATGAACAACCTTCTTGAGAACTAAGAGATCATTTCAGCGATTAGTTAACTCGCCCATGACTGTGGAGCTGGAAATGGAAAAAGGGCGATTTTCTTCCCTAAAGGATGTTAATGAACATGATGCTTTTTAACTAATAAAATGGTAGTTACAAGATCATTAGTTGATGCAGAATCTTTGCAGTTTTTTCTTTTTTTTTCAGTTTACAAACTATTCCAGCATCCTTGCATTCTTGTTTATGCATTTGCCATCACATTAATTTTACCAGTGATATAGATAACGCTCAGAGTTAGGTTTATGTATCATGGGTAATTGTCAGCTATTCCTGCTGCCTATCTCGCAGTTGCAGCTCTTTGGTGTTCAACATGGGTTTTAAATACTCAAGATAGTGTGTTTTTAAATTCTTGTAAGAGAATCATTTCTGCCAGTCAAAATTGCTTTGCTTTACCCTTCTAAATGCACTGTGTATTTGCCCAGGCTGTTTCCTTCAGTTTCAAAACATCTGCCTATATGCTTCAGCAATTCACTCATTATCTGCAGAAAACTTTTCTGATAATGATGTATAAATTTAATGGGCTCCAACTATCAACTTGTTCTGTTTTCCTTTGGCCATTTTCATTTGTTTTGCTACCTTTTTCAAACAGCCAATCAACTCCATATCCTTTCCCTCAAATTTTAGTACGGCTTGTACAAATTTAAACATTTCCTTCCTCGACTTTAGATTATGGAATGGTATCCTCGTCAGAGCCTGTTTCTTATGAAGTCACTTTTTTTTCAACTCCATCTGCCTAAGCTTGCATTCTTGTTTCAGTTCTGTTAAAGTACTTACTTGAGGTGGCCAAGGGAATCCCCGATGGACTTGACTTGTAGGCCTTTCTTGGTTTTTCCCAAAAGATTGTGCTCTGTGGTAGTCTGGGATATAAAACTCTTACAGACAGTTTAGTTTAAATTATTACCTTTTACTTACCAATGGTGTCAATGTTACACTATAACATTGATACTTACAAGCCAGAATTGAACTAAGGTTCTAAAACTATTAGCAGAGTAGTGGTGCCAGCTCTTATTACCCCTAAGAGCTCTCTCAGGCTACTCTCCTAATTGCTGCAAACAAGCTGTCTTTATACAAAATTTGGCATTAAAATTATAAAAACTCCACTGTCCTTAATCAGATAAGCAGTAATAAAAAGGCAAAAAGTTAGTAGAGTAAGAGAAACCCATTGACAGGTCTGAGTACACTTGACTAATTAAGCTATGTGCTCATCAAAGTGGGAAATCTTGATCCAGCCAGGCCCCAAATGGCCAGTTGCTTTGGCTAGATAACCCTTCCCTTTTAACAGGACATCATATCGAGGGCCTAGTCTAAACTATATGGGAAAGGTCAGAAGGTAACCCCGCTCAGCTAACCTGTCCAGTATCATGTCTTAGAAAATGGCTTTTTCTTTAAAAATCATCTTGGATCACTAGAATATAAATCTCGAGATCCAGGAATAGCACACAGACATTCAATCCAAGACAAGCCATTGTTCACTCAAATCAGACCACAGAGTCGATCTTTCCACGGGTTTCCATCCCCTCCCCCTCCCCCACCCCTGAACCCTTCACTCAGTGAATGTAATTTACAGAGGAATGTTCTTTCTTTTTTTTCTCGCTCGCTCTCTCTCTCGCTCTCTCTCTCTCACACACACACACACACACACACACACACACACACACACACACACACACACACCCCTTCCAACTTCCTTACTATGTCAGCTTCAGCCTTTGTGTTTTCCTAGCCTGTAAGGGTAATGAGACATTCACCATTCCAGAACAATCAGGATGAGGGAGCTGAGATTCATAAATTCAAATCTGCTCAGTGTGATATATGTGAAGATCTATCAGGATTGTTCTCTTACGTGCATATTCCACTTAGCTTATTAAATTACAAGATCTTTTTCTATTGAGTATGAGTTTTGTTAAGAGTCTTTGATATAACCATAACTTTAGTTATCAGACATCCTACTGTGAAATATGCACAATCTTCCAGCCCCCTGTGTGAGAAGGAAGTACTGCCACACATTCCACAAGTAAACAAATGTTATCACCTTATTTATGCCGATCCATTAACACTAAGAACAGATGTTCCCAAATGGGCCTTCCCCACCGTGGTCAAGTGTTTTCCTGCATGTCAAGTAGCAAATGTGTCACATGTAAGGCTACAAGCTGTCTCCGTTCCATTGCCCTATCCTTTTTACTTTGCCGGATATCTAGCTCCAACCTCTTGAGTGCTCGCTTTTTTTTCTTTCTGTCTCCTGAAATTCAAGTCTTGAAGTTAAAGTTCACCTATTTCCCTTTCTTTACAATTTCATTGTATTTTCTTTTCTATTTCTAGCTGCATTATCTATTTTGCCTGATGAATTTGAATTGATTAATCATTGTCACGTGCCAACATGGTGAAACTGTTGTTTTGCATGCTTTAGACATGCAAGGTGCATCAGGTAGCAGAAGAGTTCCAGAATACAGTGTTAGAGCTGCAGGAATCAACATTAACATTTGAGAAATCTATTCAAAGGTCTGATAGCAGGGAAGAAACAGTTTTGAATCTGTTTGTATGTGTATTCAAATTTTCGTATCTTCTGCCTGACATAAGAGGGTGGAAGAGAGGGGTCTCTGATTACGTTGGTTGCTTTCCTGAGGCAGCGGCAAATATAGATGGAGCCAATGGATGGAAGGCTGATTTTTGTGATGGTCTGGGCTGTGTTCACAACTCTGTAGTTTTTGTCTTGGGAAGAGCAATTGCCATAGCATTCTGATGCATCCAGATAGACCATGAGATTAGGCCATTCAACCCATTGAGTCTGCTCTGCCATTTAATCATGGCTGATGAGTTTCTCAACCCCATTTTCCTGCTTTCTTCCTGTCACCCTCGAGTAATTTGATACTCAAGAACCCATTTATCTCGATCTCAAATATACTCAGTGACCTGGCCTCCACAGCTTTCTGTGGCAATGAATTCCATAGGTTCACCACTCTCTGCCTGATTAAGTTTCTCCTTATCTGTTCTAAAAGGTCTTCTCTTTACTCTAAGGCAGTCTTAGTCTTTCTTACCAATGGAAACATCTTCCCAACACATACTCTGTCCAGCCATTCAGTATTCCTAAGTCTCTTTGCGCTTCACACCTCTGAATTTTTTCCCCATTTAGAAAGTAGTCCACACCACACATTTTCCCATGTTGTACTCCTTTACAACTCCTTTGCCCACTCTCTTAACCTGTCCAAATCCTTCTGCAGCCTTTTTGCCTCCTCGATGCTACCTGTCCCTCCACCTATCTTTGTATAGTCTGCAAACTTAGCCAGAATGCCCTCAGTTCCTTCATCCAGATCATTAATGTATCAAGTAAAAAGTGATGGGCCCAACACTGAACCTTGTGGAGCACCACCTTGTTACCGGTTGCCATCCTGAGAGGGACCCTTTTATCCCCACTTGCTGCTTTCCACCAGACAGCCAAGCTTCTATCCATGCTAGCAGATTGACTCTGACACCATGGGCCCTTAGCTTACTCAGCAGCCTCCTGTGTGGCACCTTGTCAAAGCCTTCTTGAAGTCCACATAGATAACATTCATTAGCTCTCCTTGGTCTAACCTGTAATTACTTCCTCAAAAAATTCTAGCAGATTTTTTGGGCATGACCTCCCCTTGATGAAACTTTCTCCTGTTTTGCTATATATTTCCAAATAATCAGAAATCTCATCCTCCTTGATTCCAGGAACTTACCCACGATTGAGGTTAGGCTAATTGTTCACTACTTTATATGTTTTCTCTTTTGCTTTTATGTGCTTCCTGACTTCCCTACTCATCCTCCCTGTACCATGCTGCTTCTTCCTCGGGATGCATCTCTGCTGTGTATCCTGAATACTCCCAGAAACTCCTGCCATTGTGGTTCCACTACCTTTCCTGCTAGGCTCCTCTCCCAGTCAATTCTACCCAGCTCTTCCCTCATGCCTCAGTGGTTACCATTATTCAGCTGTACCACTTTTACCTCTGATTCTTTCTATGAATTTACTCTGCAATTTGAGATCAATCCTATTTTGATCACTACCTCCTAAGGGTTCCTTCACCTTAAGCTCCCTTATCAAGTCTGCCTCATTGCACAACACTAATTACAGTATTGCCTGTTCTCTAGTGGGCCCTATCACAAGCTGCATCCAAAAAGCCATCTTGTAGACATTCCACAAATTCTTTTTCTTCCAGTCCATTACCATGATTAGATGCTTTCTATGATGCATCTGTAAAAATTGGTAAGAGTCCTTGTGGACATGTTGAATTTCCTTTGCTTCCTGAGGAAGTGCAGGTGTGGTTGTGCTTTTTTTGATGGTTGTCTCCTTGTACGTCAACCAGGACAGATTGTTGGTGATCATTGCTCACAGAAACTTGTTAACCATCTCCACCTTGGCACAACTGATGCAGACAGGCATGCCTCCCAGCTCCTTCATTTTGCTGATTTTGATGGAGAGATTTTTAAAAACTGTGGATGCTGTAAATCAGAAGCAAAAACAGAAATTGCTGCCAGACCTGCTGAGCTTTTCCAGCAATTTTCTATTTTTTGTTGATTAGGAGTTTGTTGTCTTTAAACCATGCAGCTTTAACTAACTGCAATTGAATTCTTATTAATTCATGTAACTCACAATTTAGTATGCCTAGGTCCACTTGTACAGGTGCACAATCCTTTTATCTGAAATGCTTGGGACCAGCTGGTTTTCGGAATTCAGAATTTTCTGAATTTCTGCATAATTGACAGTTTGATGGTGAAATTTTTAAAAATCTTACTGGAGGAGCGCACACACTGAGTAGAATGGGGCCTGGAAACAGAATTGAGGCATTGAGGCCTGCCAGAGCTGGGCCAACCACCCCCCACCCCAACCATGTCACATCTGAGTGACGTGCATTGAGTGGGTGTGAAGTTGGGTTAACTGTTTGCACGGCAAACAACCTTGCTAATGAGAAGAAAACTTCACAAAAAAACTTTGGACTTTGGAGCTTTTCGGATAAAGGGTTGTCTACCTGCATTCTCACAAGTCCGAACTGTTCTTAAATTTTAATTATTCTTGCTATCATACGTTTTATTGAAAATTCCCCTTGTAACTCCTTTGTCAATTTGAGAGCCTCAGTCATGACCTCTCTAAACATCAGAGCTATCCCCTATGTCTGCAGCTATTCCCAGTACCATTTTATTTTAAAATATAACTAGCCTTTGATCCTATCCCAATTAAACTTACTCCATGGCCAGTTTCATGTCAATGTTCAAAGATCCCACACTGAGCTCCTAAATGTTTTTCATGTCAGTCATGAGAAGGTTGTGGCAAAGTAAAGTCCCAGTTGTCCATAGGTAATACAGTAATGAGGTACATGACTAACATGCTGCTGGGGTGTTTCCATTTTCTAGTGGTTACATTTGTCCATTGTACGGAGACTGGATCCTGATTCCATTTTTGGTTTGCGCACATTGTTAGTTAAGTATGATGTTGGTATTCAAGTGATATGTCATGAGATGTTGACTGCACTGACATATCATTGGAACTGTGAATAGGAAACATCACTGACTTATAAATTGTGGAGGATACTATTTAGCAGATCAAGTGCCATCTTTTGAGATGGAGCATTTTTTTCACGTATGGATTTGAATAGTTCGTGTGTTTTATGCTGAGCTTATAAAAAATAACTAGAAAGCAATGCTTGTTTGACAACTAATATATCACATGAATTGTTATGCATATTACCTTTGTTTAAAAAGAGATCTTACTTCAATTAGGAAGGCCCATAGTTCGATATAACATTAATGTTATAAAGAATAGGTAGGATGATGATACGTAAAAATCCATTCATGGGATGTGGGTGCCACTGACTAGGCCAACGTTTATTGCCCTATGTCATTGTGAACCACATTGTTGTGAATTTGAAGTCACATGTAGGCCAGTGAGGCAACAGATTTCTTTGCCTGTTGGACATTAGTGAACCAGATGGGTTTTTTACAAGAATCGGCAATTATAGCAACAATCAACAAAAAAAAGTTGGGCCAGCTTTTCAAATTCTGTTTCTTTTTAAATTGAGTTGAAATTTCATTATTTGCCATAGTGGGATTTGAATCCATGTTGCCAAAGCATTTACCTAGGGTTCTATATTAATAGTCCACTACCATTATGCCACCACCACATTTTATTTATAAATTTTGGATTTCAAAAGCATTTTGACAGCAGTGAGAAAGGATTACTTACCTTCAAATTTTCCTATGTTTGACCTACTGAGAGGTCATGAGTTGAGTGGGCTTTAGTACAGTGAGTGTCAGCTAAGTATAAATGAAGATGACTGAGTAGGATGATGTTGAAAGATCAGCCTGGAATATACCATTGACTTTGGATGGCTGGTGCACAGTTTTACACTAGTTGTCGTGTATGTATCATTTGCCCAAACTTAAAGCAGATCTCAGCCAATGCTTTGCAAATAGTGCATGGGGCAAAAGTTATTTTAGGGTGTTAATTGATATTGTGTTAAGGACATGTGCTCATTTATCCATTTTGCCAGAAACCTTGATAGGGTTGCAGTGAGCACCTGATGTGCTCACCTGTGTCTTCATCTTCACCCACTATGCCCTAGGCCTCAATAAAATTATTCGGGACCTACTGTCATCTGGTACAACTGCTCATTACCTCTCCTTTCAGAGATAAAACTGGAATAATTTTTCCTCTAAATTGTGATCGTAAACCCAATTTCCCCTGTTTCTTCTATCCTCATCTCCACCGTTTTGTCTAGAGCCCCATTTTTGAGTCCCTGCAATCATGTTTCCACACTTTCTACAGTTTTGCAATGGCTCTTATCATATTCACACCTAAACTAATCTCTGTGTCTCAAGTGTTATGTTGTTTTGGAATGGTCTATGAGAGAACTTTATTATTAATAATTTAATTAGTCGATTAGTATTTTTCACAATTTGAATTGAGGATTTTAGTTTTTTCACACAATATGCCTGTTCCTGGTTAAGCCATCATTTAAATTTAAAAGGAGGTGCTGAGCTGCTATTTTAAATGACTGCAGTCCACAGAGGGTCTGTTCACCACACCGTTGTTAGGAATGAGTTGCTTGATTTTGGCTTATCGCAAAGTAGAATCACAGCGTTACCTCCACGTTTTGGATGATGTGTGGCTTGGAGGGGAGCTTGTGGGTGATGGTGTTCCCATGGATCCATTGCCCTGGTCTTTCTAGGTGATAAAGGTGATGGGTTTGGAAAGTGCTGTCAAAGGAACCACAGTGAGGTGCTGCAGTGAATTTTGTAAACTGTATGCTCTGCTTTTACTTATGTTGCTGCTTGAATGAAGATGGTGAATGGTGTATCAGCTGAGCAAGCTGTATTATTTACTTGATGTTGAGCCTCTTCAGTTTAATGGAACTTCACATCCAGACAAGTGGAGGTTAGCTTATCACCTTGTATCTTGTCTTGTAAATGGTGGATAGCCGAAGTAGGTTCTCGTATTGGAATTGAATTTGAATCTTGGGATAAAGCTATGTAAGTGCATTGGCTAAAAAGATTGTGGAAAGAGATGATATTTTAGTAGGGGAGATATCGAGTAGTGAAATAAAATATCTATACTTCAGTTATTGAAACATTTAAGCAAAGAAACAAAATAGTATGTGAAAAAGACATCGCATGTATTAGATTATTAAATTTATTTTAAAGATTGCCTACACTTTTTGTTAGCATTTATAGAAGCCTGACAGCAAGCTGAACAAAAATGGAACAATAAATTGGGATATAAAGACTGTAGCAGAGCCCAAAATAGAGGGCGTAGGTTTAAGGTGAGAGAGGAAAGACTTCAAGGAGCAACTTTCATACACAGGGTGGTGCATGTATGGAATGAGCTGCCAGAAGAAGTGGAGGCTGGTACAATTGCAACATTTTAAAGGTATCTTCATGAGTATATGAATAGGAATGGTTTAGACGGAGCAAATTACTGCTAATGCTGGATTCTACTGAAAACAACCAATGCCAGAGATCACAGTGGGTTGAAGAGTCATTTGGATTCGAGATGTTGGCTTGCTATCTCTCATGGATGCTGTCTGACCCACTGTAATTTTAGCATTTGTTATCTTTAGAGTTTGGAGGTACAGTATATGGGCCAAATGTTGGCAAATGGGACTAGATTAATTTAGGACATTTAGTTAACATGGATGAGTTGGACCGAAGGGTCTGTTTCCATGCTGTACAGCTCTATGGCACTTTAAGGTAGGGGTTGCTGCAGAATCTGCTGAATGATGAAATAGATGAGGTAGAGATAGATATTAGCGAAATAAGGATGAACAACTTGAATAATGAACATATTATGAAAAGGTTTAGGAGCCAATTTGAAAGGGCAAATCGTCCTCATGAAAACTGGAACCCAACAATGAATTAGAGAAGATTGTAGAAAGGTGATGAGTGAGCTAGAACAAGGTAAATCTGCACATAGCATTGTCGGGTTGCAATCGAATATTTCTAAAAGTAGCTTCTAAAGTATGGACTAACAATGTTGGGTTCAAAATAAAGGAAGTAGAATAGTTCTTGGCAGCAAATAGGAATGTGGAATTTTGCAATTCAAACAGATTAGTCATGATTGTGTTGGATGGCAGAGCTAGCTTGATGGGCTGAATGGTCCACTCTGGTCCCATTTCATACATTTGAGTATGTATAAAACAAAAGGCAGTAGAACTAATCAAAATTGAAGATGATCTTTGGGGGTGTAATAATAGAAAAAAATGATAAGATCTGAGAATAATATGGAAACATTTTACAAATGTGAAAAGGGATATGCCAAAACGAGAAATTTTCAGTTTGCGGAAGATCAAAAAATGTTAAAGGTATTTGATATGCAACATTTCTATTTATTAAACAGAAGGATACTGGACAAGAAGTGACAGTGAACTGAACAGTATTATGGTAGGTATTTTCCTAAATGATCCTAAATGTTAACCTCGAAAGATCAGAAGAGCCAGATCGGATTGATATGATGATCATAATGAAAGAAATTGCCACAGCCCTAGGTAGTTATTTTTGAAACATCCTATTCAGCGATGCTATTATACACCTTTTGGAGCAGATGGGACTCTAACTTGGGTTTCCTGGCTCAAAAGGAGGGACAGTACCACTGCGCTACAAAAGCCTGAGGTATTCACTTTTCAGGGCTATATGTGATTGTGGATACATGACGGGAGGGCTGGAGAGTGCCAGTTTAGGACAAAAAAAATCTGAGATAATGCAGGTAATTTTAAGTCTGATACATTAATGTCTGTAGTTGGAATAATTCATTTATTGAGGTTAAAACTATGTACCCAGTTGAAAAGAAAATACATCTCAGTTGAAAAGTACAGATTTCCAAAGGGACAGTTGTACTTGACAAACCTTGTGATGCTGTTTATGATAGTAACGGATGTAAAATGAAGGAAGTGCAAGAAATATCATGCATATGAATTAGTTGGGCAACTGTACTACAGAGGGTGGTGATGGAGGGTTGTTTTCAGACTGGAGGCCTGTGACCAGTGGAGTGCCACAAGGATCAGTGTCTTGGCCCCCTACTTTTTGTCATTACATAAATGATTTGGATGCGAGCATACGAGGTACAGTTAGTAAGTTTGCAAATGACACCAAAATTGAAGGTGTAGTGGACAGCGAAGAGGGTTACCTCAGATTACAACAGGATCTGGACCAGATGGGCCAGCGGGCTGAGAAGTGGCAGATGGAGTTTAATTCAGATAAATGCGAGGTGCTGCATTTTGGGAAAGCAAATCTTAGCAGGAGTTATCCACTTAATGGTAAGGTCCTAGGGAGTGTTGCTGAACAAAGAGACCTTGGAGTGCAGGTTCATAGCTCCTTGAAAGTGGAGTCGCAGGTAGATAGGATAGTGAAGAAGGCGTTTGGTATGCTTTCCTTTGGTCAGTGCATCGAGTACAGGGGTTGGGAGGTCATGTTGCGGCTTACAGGACATTGGTTAGGCCACTGTTGGAATATTGCGTGCAATTCTGGGCTCCTTCCTATTGTGAAACTTGAAAGGGTTCAGAAAAGTGTTAGAGGATTTACGGGGTCAGAGGATTTGAGCTATAGGGAGAGGCTGAACAGGCTGAGGCTGTTTTCCCTGGAGCGTTGGAGGCTGAGGGTGACCTTATAGAGGTTTACAAAATGATGAGGGGCTTGGATAGGATAAATAGGCAAAGTCTTTTCCCTGAGGTCGGGGAGTCCAGAACTAGAGGACATAGATTTAGGGTGATTAGATTAGATTGCTTACAGTGTGGAAACAGGCTGTTCAGCCCAACAAGTCCACAGCAACCCGCTGAAGTGCAACCCACACAGACCCATTCCCCTACATTTATCCCTTCACCTAACACTATAGGCAAGTTAGCATGGTCAGTTCACCTAACCTGCACGTTTTTGGACTGTGGGAGGAAACCGGAGCACCCGGAGGAAACCCACGCAGACACGGAGTGAATGTGCAAACTCCACACAGTCAGTCGCCTGAGGCGGGAATTGAACCGGGGTCTCTGGCGCTGTGAGGCAGCAGTGTGCCACCCGTGAGAGGGGAAAGATATAAAAGAGACCTAAGGTGCAACTTTTTCATGCAGAGGGTGGTACGTGCATAGAATGAGCTGCCAGAGAAAGTGGTACAATTGCAGCATCTGGATGGGTATATGAATAGGACGGGTTTGGAGGGATATGGGCCAGGTGCTGGCAGGTGGGACTAGATTGGGTTGGGATATCTAGTCGGCATGGATGGGTTGGACCAAAGGGTCTGTTTCCATGCTGTACATCTCTATGACTCTATGTACTGTTGTAGTGCACAGTAGCTTGTGAATTTATTAAGAAATGCCATACTAATCCTTTATTAAATAAATATAAGAATTTGAGTATTGTCTGGATGCTTTTTGCAGTTGCGGTCAGGTGTCTGCAGTACCAAATATAACATATCTTAACATGCTTGTTTTGTAATCCTCATCAAAAATGGAGCAGCATTTTTATTTCTCCCAGATAAATGAATGCTGTGCAGTTTTAACTCTTTGCTCAGCTTATACTTCAATTTCTCCACGCTGAAATAGTAGGATTACATTTTCTGGTATCTGCCTTGTTAAAAATATACATGGGACAGAATTGAACTTGCTTGTGGTGCCATTAGATCTCCTTGCCTAAGGTTAAATAGTCTGTAGGCACTTGCTTTCTATATGTTGATAAATTTAAAAATTGCTACAATGATTGAGGTATCAAAGGTTTGCTGGTATACATGGAATTGTACTGCAATCTGCTCTCCCAAAGGCAGAATTTAGAGAAACAAGATCTAGTAAATGAAGTAATCTAGAAACTGCATGTGCTGCTCCTTTTTTTTTTAAATGTTGGACTCAAAGCAGTTACGAAGACCGATAATATTTTTATATTTATTGCAGTCATTCGAGAATGTCCAAGTTTAACATTAGGAAATGTTTTCTGGCACCTTATCTGTTGTAATAGTTTGCAGCATGTTGAAAAATTGGTTGGATGAGTAAGCAATTAATGGTGCCCTGCTGTAAGAGTTGGCTGACAGAGCAGTTAATCTTTGTCTCCAGGTCAGGGTTACGCCTAAAAGCAAATCAGCCATTAGTCAACTTCATACAGGTTTGGGTCTTCTTTTATCAGTTTCCTTCTGAGAAATTCAAAGCCCATTTTGGTTGAGCTATAGTTGAGTAATAAGGATATAATCTGTTTGCTGGGAGGCAGTTACTTAGTGCAACGGATTGATTATTGGTTAGCTGAATCATGCATAAAAGTTTGGTGCTTTATTGCATATGTTGTTGCATGCTTGTTGATCTTGCCTGAATTCACTTGTGCATTTTTAAGTTAAACTCTCAAAGTAATTGTGTTCTAAGTTTTTTACGTTGCTGCAAACCAATTAATACTGTGCTACAGGGATGTATCTATGGCTACTACAAATTTAGAAAAACTGATATGTTTCTTGGATAAAGAGCCTCTGCATAGATGTTTAATCAAGACTAGAATTCTTGAATAATATGTGGTTATATTCCTTTACGCTAGTTGTGAAATGCTGTCTTGTTCCTGCAGGTCTCCAGAGAGTACAACATAAAGCAATCTGTTGACAGCCCTGTACTTCAGTAATTGAGCCCTTCTCACTGAGCTCATGTTTTGTATTACTACCATTGCTGCTTTCTTGTGCTGCATGTATATATTTATTTCATTCGCTGTTGATCGTGAGAAAGTGCGACGAATACTGGTCAGTTCTTTGAATATTAATTTCAAATTCTAATTATTTTTAATTGTGTAATTGTACTATTTGGTAATCTCACTAGTTGAATTTATATGTTAGCATAGTAAACTAATTTCTGAATTACAGTCAACTTTCCATGGAATGGAAAAGTACCATCTTGTTTCCTTCTAGTATAAATAAATTAATGGAGGTAATGAAACTTTTCTTCGTGTCTTGACAGTTTATTATTCTTTTATAGATAATTGATAGCCAAAAATGGTATTAAAGAACTGACATTTGTTTGAACAGGTTTTTGTATTTCCGTGTGCATAATATAACATTTGCTTCCGGTTTTCTCTTTCAGTTTGTTTTTGAAGATGTGGTAAGGCCTTGTGGTGAGAAGTTATGCCAAGTCTCAGGATGTAGGAAGCAGTGGAGGAAGTGACGGTGTGCCTTACTTTGGAATTGCCTCTAGTGAGAATTTTAGTAAGTGCCAGCTTTTACAAGAGTATCAAAAAAAAAGTACAAATGTCATTAAGCTAAGCAATTAGTAAATAATATGTTCAAATGAGAACAACGTCGGGAATATAAAATAGATAGGGAATGTTGGAGCAACTCAGGTGAGGCAGAATCTGTTCAACTCACTTTCCTCTGAAGTCCTAAATGACCCTGCATCAGAATTATATATACGGAGAAACCTCGATTCTTCCGAATACCAACTATCCGAAAATCTGATTATCCAAAGGAGATCTCCAGGTCCCGATGGAAACATTACATCAAAGGCATGTTTCCAACAGTTATTGCGTCTTTTATTTAGTGATTAAACAGGCATAATCTCTAAATTATTGACTTCCTGCCCTCTCTCTCCCCACACTTTTTCTCTGGAGTTCTATACAGGGTGTACCCTAAACCCCCGTTCCACACATAATCTGTACAGGACAAATGTGAAACCTGTCAAAAAGTTGCAATAAAAAGTTGTGTGTGGCTGTGGCTGCACCTGTGCGCTCTTTGGAGACTTACCCCACAAAGGGAACTGCAGCAGTCTTGTTGGTGTCCGGTCCAGCTGCCCCGGAGAGGGGTTGGGTGGGAGGTGTGTTGAGTGCAAGGGGTGTGTTGCACGGAGATTTGGGGCGGAGCCGAGCTGTTACATGGGGATTGGAGTGGGGGGTTCCGAGCTGTTGCATGGGGATTGGGTGTGGGGACGAGCTGTTGTAAGGGGATTAGGGTGAGTGGGTGGGGGGGGCGGGGCTGAGCTGTTGTAAGGGGATTGTAGGGGGTGGGGCCGAGCTGTTGCACGGGGATTGGGGTGGGGGGAGGATGCTGAGGGCGTTGCACGGGGATTGGGGTGGGGGCCGAGGGCGAGGGGGGTCGTTGCACAGGGATGGGGGTGGGGCCTCATGTTGCAGTGTCCTGAATGAGGAGCAGACTTTTTAAAAACTCCAAGCCCCAGAGGAAAGGCATTTTAATTGATTTAACCGAATAATCGATTATCCAAACGAAATAGTGCCCGCCCATCATGTTCGGACAATCGAGGTTCCACTGTATAGTGTGCATGTGGGAATGATAGTACTGTGTGAACTGGCAACTAGTGGTCCAAGTCTTTTGTAAATGTTGCACTAGACATTCGACACCTTAGCAATTTGAATTACATTATTGATAAGACTTTCCACTCTTCCTATCCATTTCTCTCCTGTGTCTCCTTTCAAAACTCTTCTTCTTTATTTTCTAATATCTTCCTGTAAGAACTGTTTCAGGCAAGGAGAAAAACACATTGTTATAATCCGTTTGAGACTGATGTTGAAAAGACATCCAAACTTCTGAGTTATTGGCTATAAGGAATAAGACAGCAAGAATTCCAATTGTAAGATTACTGTATCAAGTTACAGGAAGTGTTTCATTAATGCTGTTTTCAGTAGGCAATGTAATATAAACTGGAGAAAGGAACATGCCACTTTTCTATCAGTCATTGCACTCTCCACAAAATCGCTTCTAGTGTGTTTTTGTTTGCCTGTTTCACCAATTAATAACTTTAGGTCACCATTTCCAGGTGCTTCCAATTGTCTTTGGGGAATTTCCCAAATCCAATGCTGGCAGTAAAGTCCACTGATTTTTTTTCTTTCCTTGGGGCAATGCTAGGGTGGATCTCCCTCTTTCCTATGGCTATGGAATAGGGTCTCTTGACGATCATCTTTTGGATTGGAGACCATTTCCTCCTTGCATTCACCATCACTGGCTCGTACAAATCATGCACATTCCTTTCTATGTCAAAAGTTGTCCTTCTTTTGGCAAAGTTGCCCATGCTGTTTATTCCAGGTGTGACCTTGCTCGCCCATTCCCTTGACTGGCATTCTGAATTCAGCCTGACAAGTGTAGCTCAAAGACTCCCTTTGTCTTTAAACGTAGGTTAAAAATTAAGCCTAAAGCATTATATAATCAGTTTATTTCAGCCTACATAAGTCATTCCGGCAATGATAATATTGGATACAATTTAGGGTAACAGGGTGGTTCAGTAGTTGGTGTCACTACCTCACAGCACCAGGGACCTGGGGGTTTGATTCCTGCCTCGGGCGACTGTCTGTGTGGAGTTTGCACATTCTCCCCCCGTCTGTGTGGGTTTCCTCCAGGCGCTCTGGTTTTCTTTCATAATCCAAAGATATGCAAGTTCGGTGAATTGGCCATGCTAAATTGCCCATTAGTGTTCAGGGATGTGTAGGGTAGGTGCATTAGTTAGGTGCAAATGTAAGGTAATTGGTTAGGAGAATGGGTTTGGACGAGTTATTCTTCAGAACATTGGTGTGGAGTTGTTGGGCCTAATGGCCTGTTTCCACATTGCAGGGACACCATGATTCTATGAATTGATAGCAATGGTTTGGAGGGAAGGAATAAATTTCACACCGGATATGGGAAGCACAGTTATGTCGTTATAGGTCAGTACTTACTCCAAATGCCCACTGCGCCACTGAATTAAATCTAAAGAATGTGCTTAATTAAATATTTTTGAAAAACAATTTGAAACCCATAGATCTAGTTGATACAGTAATCAACGTGTGCAGGATTTTCAAATTGCTTGACCTTTGCTGCATAAATCATAGATCTGGCTTAATGGTTTTATAGAATTTGGGTGTTTCAAAAAACATCCATTATACTGACCTAGTGAAAATGTAATTTTGAGGATATGTTGGGATCTTTGGTTTTAATCTTGACACAATCTAATTTCAACACTTCATTTAATGAAGTTTTAAATCATTAGGATGTAAAGTATTTGATGTGTTTAAAACGAAAATTAATCAATATAACGAACTTGTATTGTCTATATTTTTGCTTCCCTCCCATGCAGTGGTGTTATTACACCTTGCCATAAACCTGATATCTGTATTCGCCATATTGTAGTGCGTGCCTAACGGACTGTACCATGTGGATCAATAAAACTTTTGATTTTCTTCCACCCATAGCAATTTATGCTGTAATATCATTGTTGTTTACCTCCAGGTTCTGTGTCGTATGGTTTTCAACCTGCACCTAAATTCACCCCTCACCCTCTGCACTCCACATCATCTGCTTTGCTATCCTCATTCGACCTCATTCTACATATAAGTTTTCTCTATTTCCCCACTATCTGTTCGGTCTCCACCTTTCCTGTTATTAAGACATTTAGGTTTTTAATATGAAAGGTAATCGAGCCACGGAATTCCACACATGATATCTTAAGGATGCCTGATTTTATTTGTGTGTGTGTGTGTGTGTGTGTGTGTGTGTGTGTGTGTGTGTAAAGTTAGAAGTAGCTCATGTTCTGCTGGAATTAAAGAAGATTTATAGAATTTCTGGGGTCATCTGTGTTTTTTTTTTCATTTGGTACTTGTACAGACTATTGAAGGTTACATTTTGAGTATCTTGGAAATATGTTTTCCTGTTAAATCCTTTGTCTACTAAGCTTTTAAACCAAAGTAGCATTGTTATTTCTTATTTAAGACTTTTGCCTCTCTTCACCAGGTAAACATTTTCCCCCATGTGCAAGTTCATTTTGATAAATTTCTGATTCCAAGAGATATGAAGGTGTAATGCAAAAGGCCATATTGTAAGGTATGTAGCAATAACAAAAACAAATGTTCTCTGCAAATTTGCTTCTGCATTTGATCAGCTTGTTTGTAATTTATTTATCATTCTTCCTTAGTTTGGTGTTTTGCTGCTTTTTCATTTCATTTTAAGTACATAATAATCAACACCGATCTTCAAGATACCTAGCAAATTATATTGTTCAATGTCTCTATTTCTTGTGGTTCAGTTATTTTTCTGTCAGTTGTGGAAGTCCTCCACCCATGCCAAGCATTCTGACATTGTGGTACAATCCCCTGCATGATACTATGTGAAGTGTTTCACGAAAATCCAGAAAAATGATATTCAAAGAGTTATTTCTATCCAGCTGGTTTATCTCAAAAGACCGTGAATAGCTGTGATCCTATCACTAATCCCTGCAGTGTCCCACAAGTTACTACCTGTCATTTAGAAGCAGACCCAGACTCTTTGCTTGCTGTCAGCAAAATCAGTTTGCTTTCTATCTCAATACACTACCATCAGTATTGTGCTCTTTAATTTTGCACATTAATCTTTTACATGGGGCTTTGGTAAAAGCCTTCTGAAAGTCCAAATAAACCACATTCACTGGCTCCTCATCAACTCTATTACTTACTTCCTCGAAGAATTCCAACCGATTTTCCAAGCAAAATTTTTAGTAAATTCTTGCTTTGTCCAACCTTTTCTGTCACTGATTTTAATTTTGGATCTAACTTGCTACATTCCCCTGTTTCCAGTGGGCTTTAACATTTCTTAACAGTCTGTCATATGGGTTCTTGTCAGATAGGCAGCATCTACTGCATGATCCTCATCAATTCTTATAATTATGCCTTAAAATGATTCACTTAAGTTGCTAAGGCACAGATGTCCATTAACATGACAATGTTGACTATCCCTGATTTAATCTGTGTCTTCTCAAGTAACTTTATCCTCTCACTTGGTATTGAGTCTCATGACTTGCCCACCGCCAAGATCAGACCAATTTGGCCTATTCATCACACTGTCTTTCAACAGTGGTACAATGTTTACAGACCTCCAATCATTTGGTATTCATCTGTGTCTTGTAAGGTTTGGGAAATGATCCTGCAACATACATCGTCTCTCACTTTTTGCTTCCTTTGACACCCTAGAATAAAACCTACCCAGCCCTGGACCTTCAAAGAGATCAGTACCTCCAATGTTTCCCTTTTCAATTACACATTTAATATTTACATTTTCTCCTTAATGAGCATATCTACTCATGAGACTCCTTAAGAACCTTGCCCACATTATCTACGTCCACCCACAAGTCACCCTTGGACCCAACCCTTTCTTAGACATCCTCTTGTTTTTAATGTACCATTAAAATATTGTTGGAATTTCTTTAATTAAACTACTTAGCTTTATGTAATATTCTCTGCTTTCCTAATTTCTTTTTTCATTTCACCACTTACTTTGTTGACTTCTAAAGTAAGCGTTACTTCTTTTAAAGAGATGGTCATAGACTCAATTCTTTTGTCTTTATATGGCATAGTGTGCTTCTGGATCATGTGGTTGGGAGTGGGAGCTCTGGATTTGACAGTACCACCCTTTTTGGAGATGAGTCTACCCTGTGCCTGTAAACTTCACTTTTGAATGCTTCCTACTGATTTGGCACTGACTTCAGATGCCTGTGTCCAGTCTGTATTTGTCAAATTTTATTAGTTCTGGAAAGTTTGCCCTTCCCCACTTTAGAACTTTGATCCCTATTCTTTGCACAATAATGCTAAAGCTAACTGTGTTTTACGATCACTTTCTGTAAAATGGTCACTCATTGCTACTTCACCTGTTTAGTTTCATCTTATTTAGAGTCATAAAATTATACAGACTCTTCAGTCTAACTTGTCCATACCAACAAGATATCCAAAACTGATCTAGTCCCATTTGCCAGCATTTGTACCATATCCCTCTAAACCCTTCCTATTCAAGTACCCAATTTCTTTATACTAAATCCAGAATTGCACCCCCTCTTTGACTATACGTGCTGGTTTTGAAAGTTAACTTCAATGCATCACAAATGCTGTGCCTTTCACACATTTTGGCACTGTAGTTCATGGTGAAGCAGATAGCTTTCGACTGCAGAATCATATTAGTGGTTTGATTAAGTGCAAAAGTGGCAAATGGAATTTGTTCTGGAGTGTGAAGTTATGTATTTAGGTAGGGCAAACAAAGCAAATACAGGGAAATTGGGAGGGTTTTGAGACAGGGCAAGGAAGTCAGTGACCTTTTGAATGCATGTGCATAGGTCCCTTAAGATGGCAGGACAGGTAGCTAAGTTGGTAAAGAAAGCATATGGGGTGCTTTTCTTCATTGGATGAAGCATTGAATACAAAAGTCGGGATGTAATACTGAAGTTGTACAAGACACTGGTTGGGCCACAGCTGATGCACATTCCTGGTGATTACATTACAGGAATGGCATAATTGCTCGATAGAGAATACAGAGGCGATTTGCAAAAATGTTGCCAGAGCTTGAAAATTGCAGCTATGAAGAAAGATTAGAAAGGTTAGGATTATTTTCCTTTGAACAAAGCGTAACTTAAATGAGGTGTACAAAATAATGAATGACTAGGATTGAGTTGATGGGGGAAATCTATTTACCTGAAGGGGAGGTGTCAATACCAACTATTCAGTTGGTCTCTTTTTGCAGTAAATGTTGTACTTTGGAATCATACAAAAATCTGTTGGAAAACAAATGGTTTGTTTCCTTCATTTGCAGGGAATAGCAGTACAGGAATCTTGAAGTTTTCCAAAATTGTACAGGGCTTGGGTGAGACCATACCTGAAACAATTTGCAAGTTTAGGCTGTATATTTAAATACAAATATGCTTGCATTGGAGGCAATACAGTGTAGGCTTACACAATTAGTCTCGGGGATGAGAAGGTTTGCTATGTTGAGAGGTACAATAAATTATATCTCTATTCTTTTGGACTTCAGAAGAATGAGGGATGGATGGCATTAAAATGTTTAGGATAATGAAGATGCTTGAAGACATTGTTTTCTCTGGCTGTGAAATCCAAAACAAGAGAACACAGTTTCAAGATGAAGGGGCAGTCATTTAGAACTAAGGTGATAATTTTATTTCTGAACTTTAGAATTGAGAACTTGAATTCTCAATTGATTTTCAATTTTTGAACTTGAGAATCCTTGCAGTTTAATTTAGATAAATGCGAGGGGTAGCATTTTGGGTAAGGCGAACCAGGACAGGACTTATTCAGCTAATGGTAGGGCCCTGGGGAATGGTGTTGAACAGAGAGACACCTAGGGTGCAGGTTCATACATCCTTGAAAGTGGCATTGCAGGTAGACATTTGGTGAAGGTGGCACTTGGCAGACTTGCCTTCATTGGGCAGAGCATTGAGTATTGGGTTTGGGACATCATATTATGGCTGTATAAGACATTGGTGAGGCCACCTTTGGAATACTGTGTACAACTCTAAGAAAGATGTTATTAAACTGGAAAAAGTGCAAAAAGATCTATAAGGATTGTACCAAGTGTGGAGAAGCTGGATAAGCTAGGATTTTGTTCCTTAGATCATGGCAGTTTAAAGGGTGAACTTAATCGAGGCTTATAAAATGAGATAAGGTCTTTTCCCCAGGGTAAGGGAAGTCCAGAACTGGAGGTCCTCATTTTAAGGTGAGATGGTAAAGATTTAACAGGATCTGACGGGCAACTTTTTCAAACACAGGTGTGTGTGTGTGTGTGTGTGTGTGTGTGTGTGTGTGTGTGTGTGTGTAATGGTGCAATGGTGCTGTTCCTTTAACAGATTATGTTGTTCTTTGTTTTTTTTTCAATAGGGGTTGTAAAAGGCAGAGGTTCTGATTTGTCTGGGATTAGGGACTTTGCTAATGGTTAACAGATATTGCTTGCGGGAAAAGGCATTTAGAGTTTAAAATACTTGTACAATGAAAGGGAAGTGGCCACTTCTCCCAGTTCAGAGTTTTTTCTGGTTGGTTTTGCTTTTAGCAAGGTGTCTGTTCGAAGCTTCTGGGGAGAAAAACGTTCCCTAATTCAACAAATGTTCCTGGCGCTCTCAGATCTCTCCAATAAGAACCCGGGTTTGAATTTACCTTTATTGCCGAGGGCGTGTTTATGGGAATGTTGCAGGAAATTGGAACAGCATCATTGAGTTGCGATATAGTCCGTTGGGTTTTCAGATAGGTTGTTATTCGATAGGAGCAGGAGAATCGACGTTTCTGGCAAGAGCACCTCATCATGAGGCTTGTGAGCTGAGGATGTGGAGAGATAAATGGGGGGAGGGGTGTGGGGCTGGGGGGGGAAGAGAGTGCGACAGGTTGGGGTAATGGTGATAGGTGGAGAGGGTTTGTGTAGCAGTTAGGTGGGAAGAAAGATTGACAGGTCATGAGGGTGGTGCTGAGTTGGAAGATTAGAATTGGGATAAGCTGGTAGGAGGGAAAATGAGGAAACAGGTCAAAATGAAGGACCCTCCAATCACACAGCGACCGCCTCATCTTCTGCCTTGGGTGCCTCCAACCACATGGCATCAATGTGGATTTCACCAGTTTCTTCAATTCCCCTCCTTACACCTTATCCCAGTTCCATTCTCCCAACTCGGCACCACCCTCGTGAACCGTCCTACTGTCAGTCTTCCTTCCCATCTATCTGCTCCACCCTTCCCTGTGACCTTTCACCATTGCCCCCACCTCCATCTATTGCACTCTCAGCTATCTTCCCTCCCTTTCCATTTATGTCTCCAAACCTCGACACTCACCCCTCATTTCTGACGAAGGGCTCATGCCCAAACTGACAATTCTCCTGCTCCTCGGGTGCTGCCTGAACTGCTATGCTTTTCTAGCACTCCACTCTCGACTCTGATCTCCAGCATCTGCTGTCCTCACTTTCTCCTAAGTTATTCTATATGCTGTTGTTTTTTGTTCGTGTTTCATTTGGTAGTCGTAGTCATGGAGATGTACAGCAAAGAAACAGACCCTTCGGTCCAACTCGTCCATGCCAACCAGTAGTCTGTAAATAAATTTTGCTTTGTTTAACATTTGAGTGGTTTGACCAGTGGAATCACTCCTGGAATATCCACTTTACATCTGCTTAGAACAACTAAAAATGTTCGGATCTGGGCTACCTTCTGGCCTGGTCCATAACACATGTATGGAATGAGCTGCCAGAAAGAATGGTAGAGGCAGGTACAATTATAACATTGAAAACACATTTGGACAGGTACATGAGCAGGAAAGATTTAGAGGGAAATGGGCCAAATGCAGTTACAGAGGGACCTCGATTATCCGAATATCAACTATCCGAATATCAGATTATCCAAAGGAGATCTCGAGGTCTCAATAGAAACATTACATCAAAGAGGTGTTTCAACACTGATCGCACCTTTTGTTTACACTGATTAACTCAGCTTACTCAAGTGCTGCCAAGAACAGACCTTGAAATCAATAGAAGTCCAGGCACTGTCTCCAAATGACTGACCTCCTGCCCTCCTTTCCTCTCTCTCTATCTCTCCCCCTACACCTTTCCCTGGAGTTCTATATAGGATTGAACCCTAAACCCCACTTCTCCAGATAATCTCTCACATTGTCCTGTGTAGGACAAAGGTGGAACTTGTTAAAAAGTGTGAAGTGTGTGTGTGTTTGTGTCTGTGCGTGCGCACATTGCTTGGAGACTTACCCACAAAGGCCTGCAGACTGTTGGTGTACAGTCCGGTTGCCCAGGAGGGGGAACGCTGGGTGGGGGTGAGGGTCAGACGGTGAGTGGGGGCAGACACGGTGGGGGGCAGTGTTGGACGGGCTTGGGGGGGGAGGGGTGCAGCAGGAGGCGGTGTTGGGGAGGTAGGGTGCAGTGTGCTGCTGCCTCGTCTCCTGAACAGGGACCAGACCTTGCAGACAACTCCAAACCCCAGAGGAGAGGCATTGAGTCGATTAACTGAATAATCAATTATCTGAATGAAATAGTGCCTGCCATCTTGTTCGGATAATCAAGGTTCCTCTGTAAATGGGACTAGTTCAGTTTAGGATACCTGGTTGGCATGGGACAGTTGGACCAAAGGCCCTGTTTTCTTGCTCTATGACCCATGTCTACTGAGAGCTGGTCCACCTAGGGATGAAGGTATTTTCAGTCACTACCTAGGGTCGCATGGGAATTTGGGACTGGTTGGGGGGGGATGGGGTAGTGCTGTTCGCATTACAAGAATGCAGTGATTAAGGGGAGAAAGTTGGGAGTTCATATTCAAGGTAATGTATTCTCTTGTTATTTAAGTCATTATCACTGTACATCTTGGGCCCAGAGTTAGGGAAGGCGGCATGTGGCTTCAGTTTCATTTACCACACACTGTTGGTTTAATTGTACTGTCAATAGTTGAAGTGGGTCTTCCACAAAAATATTGCAATAAGACCGGATTTTCTTTCTGCCAATTCAAGCTTTTAACATTCTAGAGTTAAATTTAATTTCAGTCAATGAAAAGGTTGGCCTACTACATTGTATAAGTAGGGTTGCAGTTCAGCTTTGGTATTGTCTGTTGAAGATGTTGACCACAATTAAGGTATGTACAGTTTGTAAAGAAGCATAGAAGCGCACAGTATAGCAAGAGGCTCCATGACAAACGCTTCCTGCAAGCTGAACAGCAATTGTAAAGTTCTTGTGCAGTTAACAAACTATCTCCTTTTTAAGGTACTCTGTGCACCTGCTCAAAAAAAAATTATTTATGGAGCTCCGTACATGGATTCTGTTTTGAAGTGCAAAATGGTTTCAGGGAAACTTTGTCCGTAGATGGTCTCCCAGAGACTTAGCATTATACAGTATAGTAAACTGTATTCTGTAACCTTGTGGCATCATTTGTGATTATTATATGCAAGATAGTAAATCTCTTTTTATTGGTATTTTTATAAATAAAAAACAAATTTTTCATCTACACTGTATCCATTCTTTTGTTTTGTCCAGGTTGGTCACTATGCACCTTAAGCCATATCCAAAGCTTCAAAAGAAAGATGCATCTCTTGATTCAAGCCAAGAGACACTTGGAGGGCTTTGCTCAAGCCAACATGCAACTGTAAGAGTTGAAAGATGCCAGTCCACCTATAACAAACAGTCATGTTGTAAATCCATTGCAGTTAGTACAGTGGCATCTCACATCAGCTTATGGTGTCCAAGACCTTTTGGTTTCATTTCTCAAAATAAAATGTGCAATATGAGGAATCCAGCTGAAAATCTTGCATTTAAGGGAAGAAAGAAACATGTGGCAGAAAACCTTCTGCCTCCTTCAATTCATCAAGAAGAAGGGGAGGCACCACTGGATATCTGGGCAGTCATAAAGCCTGGAAACACAAAGGAGAAAATTGCTTTCTTTGCAGCACATCAATGCAATAACAGGACTGGATCCATGAAAATAAAAAGCAGCTGGGATGCTGAGGTCACAACTGCGAAACGCAGAAGGAAATCTGCGGATCTAGAGAAAGTAAAAAATCAACCAATGAGAATAAAAGATAATGTGAAGGATGTTGACAGAAGGTGTTTACATGCTGCCCCCCCAACAACCAGTAACAATGAGGAGAATTCATCTGTCAACAATGAGAAACAAAATGGTGATGGATTGTGTCATAGCAGCACTCTTTCTGTAGCAGAAATGGTGGCTTTTCTAGAACAAAGGGCAAATTCACTGCTCCCAGACTGTAGCAAAACATTTACAAATGCCAGTGCTAACATATCAGGTATTGCACATTCAAAGGGAGGGTCCTCCTCATCAGAATCAATTTCTGCTACAGGTCCCGAATTTGATATAAACCATAAAATGTCAACTGAAAATAATAAACTACAAGGTGAGTATGTCCGGGTTATAGAAGTTATAGCTAAGTTGGAATCAGAGTGCTTGAAAAACCAACCTGACAGAAGTGGGGAGAACCTGTCCAGGAATAATAGTTTTCGGAGAGGGGTGGGGAGGGTTTTGCTGACTGGTCAACACCAATCAGAACAAAGCATCAAGAGTGCCGAAGCTTTTACGGCATCCACAGGGGTGTCCAAAGCAGGCAATAGTATTGGGGAGAACAAAAAACATTACAGCCACATAAGCAGAAGCTGTACTAATCAATGCACTGAACCTCAGGAGGATGCCATGCATGTTCCATCTCCAGTTAGTAACATTTCAGGTGTTGTGTTGGATTTATCTAGCAAAGCGCTTTCGTTAACCTGCAAAGAAACAGCATCGTTGCCAAACAATACTGGAGAAATTCTCGACGGTGATGTTGGGATACAAGAGGAGTTGTGTAAGCCCCCATCCCTATGTTGGGAAACTAACAAGTTTGTATCAAACTTTACTTTACCCAAGAATGGTAGGGGTGAGTATGCAAATGACTTGACTGTTGACGAGGAGCTAGTGGCCTGTAGGGTGAATGAGGAAACTAATCGCAAATCAGTAACTAGATCTAATTGGGAAGAGTCTAATCCTTGTGAGGAACCACTTCCTGGAGAATTATTTTTCACACTTGAACAGTCCCATGTGGAAAACTTAGATTCAAATGAAAATACTACTGAGGAACTCCAGGATGTTGCACAATGCAAGGTTGACTTTCTGTCTGCTGAAAGGAAAACATTTGACAAAAGTTGCTTAGAAGCAGGTCAGGGTGATTCTTGTATCTCTTTGAAAACCACTTGCCCTTCATTAACTGAGCTCTTTCCGTTAAGAAGACAAGTATCTCATGAATTTCTAGAAATGCGTTTCAAAATCCAACAGCTTCTTGAACCTCGGCAGTACATGGCCTTTTTACCACACCACATTATGGTGAAGATATTTATGTTCCTCCCTACCAAAACCCTGGCATCTCTGAAATGCACATGCCATTATTTTAAGTTCATAATAGAAAACTATGATATTAGAGCAACAGATTCACGCTGGGTTTGTGACCCGCGATACAAGGATGATCCATGCAAGCAGTGTAAAAAGCATTACTCAAAAGGAGATGTATCACCATGTCGGTGGCATTCAAAACCCTATTACAAAGTTTTACCCTATGGGCGTTCATACTGGATGTGTTGTTGGCAAACAGAAAAAGATTCACCAGGCTGTAAAATTGGGCTTCATGATAATAATTGGGTGCAGTCCTGTAATCATATTCAACAAATATGTGAAAAAGCGAAAAAGAATGGAGATGGGATGTGAGATTTTATTTTAAAATATTGGTGGATTTGTTTTTTTCTGGCTAGAGATCCAGGAAAATTCCTGTTGGACGGTCTGTAGAGATTGGAATATTGTCAGTCCTGCACTGTTTACATTGTACAGTACGATCATATTGGCTTATATGAATCTGCATGTACAGAACTGCAGCACCTGTTAGCTGTGCAAGATGTACAGTATTTGCTCTATCATGTGTTTGATCAATGATAGTATTGTACTGTTAATGTAGCTGGCACAGCAACAAATCACTACAATGCAGCTAGATCACTGTTGCAATTAGTCTGTTTTAAATATCGGTCTTTATTTTGAATAGTTTGTATATTCTACCTAAAATTACATTTAATGAAAATACAAAGTATTGGTGTGGGAATGAGCTCAAATGCATCTTAATAAAATTGGTCATTTAAGATATGGTTAGAATTCTAGTCAAATGTTGCTATACAATGTTGGGGCAAATACATGAAAAAATGTTGGCATTACAAAATTACAGGTTATGCAAAATGGCTTGAAATCTTTTTCTGTAATGTTGCTTGGATTCTCAGTTTTTATTTTTGCTGTTGGTGCTTTGGATTGAGTTGCAATGATTTTGGTGAACCCTTTTCTAGTCTTTAGAGAAATTATGTGAAAGTTTACATGCTTTTGTGTTTTGAAAATCTCATTCATGTAGTTGTGAAGTGGAAGGATATTCACGAAGTGCTTTCAACAAGATACTTTGCACTATGCGAAATATGATTTTTCTCCCCCCCCCCCTTTTTGTACATCTTTTGGTTCTTGAAAGCACCTGTATTCATACTTTTGCTATTTAGTCAATAAATAAATACACTCCCTTTAATAGTCATCTAAAACCAGAAACAGTTGATACCTGAAGTGGAGGATTGCATATACCATTGTCATTTCAGTGACTCAAGTTTTGTAATTAAAATAAACCAGTTTCTGTGTTAAAATAAGATGCAATTCAACTTTCAATCAAAAACAAAAGTCATATGCCATGGTAAATAGTGTTTTGATCCAACTGATATAAATTTGCCACATTTAAAGTTTTAATAATTGATGAGTACCAACAATCTATTTTAAACTTTCTGCAAAAAAAAACCCACAACTCTCAAAATTGTGACTTAGTATTCTAGAGTGGAAAAATGTGATCTCATCTCCAAAAACTATTCAGAATAGCCCATGTTCAAATCCAAGCAACATATAAAATTATTATGGTTTCATAATTACATGAACTGCAATGGTGAAGTATCATTTCAGGATCCTTGGTAGTTTTATATTTTGAATTCCAGTCAAAAGTTCTAATTTCTGTTTGACTTTAAAATGATTCATTTTAAGTCCTCCTCCTCCTTTGCACATCTCAAATAAGAAAAATTACAGTGAAATAATTATCTCATCTCTTCGGCACAGTCGGAATGAGTTGTGGACATTTTTACGTGTGTGTATATGTGCACAAATATTTTTACTCATCTAACATGATGTTTTCCTTCAAATGCCATCTCAGTTCATACCCTGGTGTGAGTTGATTATTTTTCTCAACCTGGGGATAAATATTTTTAATTTTTACAATATTTTCCTCTTTAATTGCATTAATGAAAATGTTCAGCATTGTGAAACAGTGGTGAATTTTGAAGTTTACACAGGAAGCAGTGGGAACATTGAACAGATTAGAAAGCATTTATGGAGAAAGGGAGGTAGGGATCTGATGAAAGATTGTCAGTCTGATAAATGAATTGTATATTTCTTTGTCTATGGATGCTACTTGGCTTGTTGAATTTTTTTTTCCAGATTTCCAGCATGTGGAGTATTTTACTCTGTTTAAGCTGAAAAGAATTGTGCCTAGTTGCCCCATAATAAGAATGCTGCCTATTTTTCAAAACGTTCAATGTCTGTAACACTCCCAAATCTAGTTTGTAAAGATCTGATGTATTCATTTTTCTAAGTAAATCTTAAAGCACTTTTACTGCCTTTGCAAGTTTGGGGTACATGATTTGATTGATTATGTATCTATACATCTGTTCTCAATTGTAGTCAAAACTAGGATTTCATTTTTGCATTAGTAGTCATGTTAACATGTACATTACTTTGAATTTTATTAATTATAGAAAGTATCCCATCAAATGCAATAAATCTGATACATGAGCATGTGTTTTTATTTAATTTTTGATTACCAGTGCACTTCATTTTCAGATGGTGCCTAAAGTCATTCACCAGTTTGCTTGCTATGGTCTCTGCATAACCTGTAACTCTTTGTTTTGGAGTGTATTTTGCCTCAATCAAACTTCTTTGCAGCTTACTCCAAACACTTGGACATTGAGTGTTCGATGTTGCAAGCATCTCTATTTACGTTACTTCAGCAGTTAAGATACGCAATTGTGCAGCTGCTGTTTGTGTGTCATGTACATTAACTTGCAGTTTTCTATAAGCTTAAAAGAAGTTGTAACATGAATAAAATGGGACATTAATTTAAAAAATACTGGTTGTAAATGTTTGGTACCTAATATAGAAATACATTTATATCCCCATTTATGGATTAGAACTTTTAAAGTAGCCTTTCTTTATTGTAAGCACTAATCAATATTATAATGGAAGCTGTATCAGACTCCAAATATTCCATTTGTTAATAAAGCCAAATTTTGGGTTGATTATAATTTAATCAACTTTTCATCATAGAAGTGACTTGATCTTGATTTTTGGCTGTAGTTTTTACAATTTACACAATACAGAAGACTCATTGTTAAGAATTTTGTTCTGGAATTAGCTCTTGGTTCAGAATTATGAGCCATTGGTCACATATTTTGTTGTCTTCTTTTCTGTAATGTTCATATACTTTACATCACTGAGTATTTCTATCCATCATGCCCATATTGTAGCCTTTTCATTTTTTTAAGATAAAAGTGTCCACTGAATTCCAACTGAGTTTTTCAACAATAACTGAGTAACTCTTGCATTGATTTGATACACAACTGCACCATTTAATTCTCTAGAGTTGAGAAAGTTATGGGATGGGAGATCCAAGATTACGGCAATCCAGTAGGTCTGCTCTTGTTGAGCTCTGCAGCATAACCCAGGCAATGTGGTGTATTTTTTTTATATAAAGCTATTGTAGTAAAAATTGGCAGTCTGAGGTCCCTAGAATTGCTGTGTATTAGTTTTGCTGATCAGGGAAGATGACCAAAGGAAATGGGCCGTGAGGATTGTAACAAGCAGGGCACACCTCTGCAGCTACGGACATGCCCGCAGCTGCAGCGTCTGCCTCCGTGAACGTTCCTATGGGTTTACCTGCGCAGCAGAGCCTGGTCTCAGAGTTTATGAAACTCTGATTCAGCAATGAAGGAGATCTGGACCATGCTGTAGAACCATGAACAGGAGATCCAGTGTCTCAGGCGGTGTGTGGTGGAGGTGGAGCAACAGACCGCAGCTTCAGAAAGCGTGGCAGAATCCTTAGCGGGTCGGGTTCAGGCCCTGGAAAGGCAGGTACGGGCCTTAGTGTAGCAGGTCGACGACCTCAAATTAAGACTTAAGAACATCTGTTCTGACAGCACAGTCAGACGGGAGGATGAAGGCCAACTAATCAGCTTTCTGGAGTAACTGCTCCCACAGTTCTTTAGGCTGTAAGTTGAAGCGGGCTGGGTGCGAATCACATAGGCCCGTTCCTAGTGTGACTCCAGCACTCAAGACAAGCAAATGGTGTTAGAACCTTCCGGAGCACAAAGGAAGGATCCACAGGCCTTGATATACAAGGGATCAAAAATGTTTTTCCAGAACTTTTCTGCAGCTGTGATCTGCAAGAGGAAGGCCTTTGAGGTAAAGAAGAAGCTAAGGGACTTGAATATTCAGTACTCTGTTAGAGATCTGGCAGTGTAATGTTTCAGCCACTGAGGGTCTGTGTTTAATTTTGACTCCTCAGAAAAGGCAAAGAGCTTCCTGGACACATTTAAGATAGACTGGCTGGTTCAAGTAATACGGACAATAGTGCTTTCTTTGTTTTCTCTATCATTTACCTTGTTCACCTGGTTTTGCTCTTTTAATATGTGGGGCTCTTTTTTTTCCCTTCCTTCTCCCCTCATGTTTTTTTTTCTTCCTTTTCTTATTATCCCTTTTTTTTTATTATCCCTTTTCTCTTTCTTGGTCTGGGATGGGGGTGGGGTATATCAGTGCTGACTGGGATCCAAGTACGGGTGGGACGGGTTGAATGCCCACTTTTAGTTTTCTTGTTATAAGATGCAAAGTTTTCTTTACTTTGTTTTGCCTGGGTTTGGGGTGTGACTTCAGCTGGAAGGAGCCATGGAGGGCTTAGTGAGTACTGTGAGTGCCCCCTGTGGGCAAGGGAGGAAGTCTCCTTTTTATTTTGTTTTGTGTTGGTTCATTGCAGATGTAGTAGTTAGATATTTTGCTTTGGTTGTTTTTGTAGTACTTTCTAGTGTATACGAATGTTTTACTGTTTATACTTGGTGAGTTATGAGCGGGGTGCTTCCTCCCAGTGGGGGGGAAGGGGGTGTCATGGGCTGCTCAGACGGTCATGGCTAATAGTTTGTTTAAATGGTGCACCTGTAATATTAAGGGGAGTAATTTACCAATTAAGAGAAAGAAGTTACTTTTGAGCCTTAGAAACGAAAGGACCAATGTAGCCCTGTTGTAAGAGACACATTTAGCCAATAAGGTGCATTTAAAGTTACAGCAGGGTGTTACATTCGGGTGTTTTTTTCTCGTCCTTTAATTCTAAAAGCAGAGGAGTCGCTATACTCATCCAGAAGAATCTCCCATGTCAGCTGTTAGACTAAATTATGACTAATATCAGGGTTTGTGATCGTTTAAAGCTTGGAGAGGAGTAAAGGATTTTGAATGTATATTGCCCACTGGCATACCCCCTCAAATTTTTAACTGATGCACTTTCCAGGTGCATGGCTCTTAGAGCCTGCCATACCATTATAGGGGGGACTTTAACTGTCATATGGACCCCTAGGTAGATAGGATGTCCAGGGATCTCGCGGGCATATCCCTGCAATCCAGACAACAGGTGGACCTGAATGGGGTGTTGTGGCTGGTGGATGTGTGGAAATGTCTTTACCCTGAGGATGAAGACTTTACCTTCTTCTCTAACCTATACAAGTGCTGCACTAGGATTTTGCTCCACTGGCCTTTTTTTGGATTTAGTGCTGTCCTGTAGAATTGGGAACATAGCCATTTCTGACTATGCAGCAATGTATCTGGAGGTTAAGGCCAGAGGCAATGGGACAGGCTTGCAGTATTGGTGCATGGATCCTTTCTTCCTGAAGGACAATAGATAGCATATGCTCGAGGTTCGGCTGAAGGCAATAGACAATAGGTGCAGGAGTAGGCCATTCTGCCTTTCGAGTCTGCACCACCATTCAACATGATCATGGCTGATCATCCTTAATCAGTATCCTGTTCCTGCCTTATCTCCATAACCCTTGATTCCACAATCCTTGAGAGCTCTATCCAACTCTTTCTTAAATGAATCCAGAGACTGGGCCTCCACTGCCCTCTGGGGAAGAGCATTCCACATAGCCACCACTCTCTGGGTGAAGAAGTTTCTCCTCATCTCTGTTCTAAATGGTGTACCCCGTATTTTTAAGCTGTGTCCTCTGGTTCGGCACTCGCCCATCAGCGGAAACATGATTCCTGCCTTGAGTGTCCAATCCTTTTAATAATCTTATGTCTCGATCAGATCTCCTCTCAGTCTTCTAAATTCAAGGGTATACAAGTCCAGTCGCTCCAGTCTTTCACTGTGTTAAAGACTTAAACACTTAATCCCGCCATTCCAGGAATTGAACTCATGAACCTACGCTGCACTCCCTCAATAGCCAGAATGTCTTTTCTCAAATTTGGAGACCAGAACTGCACACAGTACTCCAGGTGTGGTGTCACCAGGGCCCTGTACAGCTGCAGAAGAACTTCTTTGCTTCTATACTCAATCCCTCTTGTTATAAAGGCCAGCAAGCTATTAGCCTTCTTCACGACCTGCTGTACCTGCATTGACTGGTGTACAAGAACACCCAGATCTCTCTGTACTGCCCCTTTACCTAAATTGATTCCATTTAGGTAGTAATCTGCCTTCCTGTTCTTGCCACCAAAGTGGATAACCATACATTTATCCACATTAAACTGCTTCTGCTATGCATCTGACCACTCATCTAATTTGTCCAGGTCACCCTGTAATCTCCTAACATCCTCATCACATTCCACCCTGCCACCCAGCTTAGTATTATCAGCAAATTTGCTAATGTTATGACTCATACCATTTTCTATATCATTAACATATATTGTAAAAAGCTGCAGTCCCAGTACTGATCCCTGCAGTACCCCACCAGTCACTGCCTACCCTTCTGAAATGGAGCCGTTTATCACTACTCTTTGTTTCCTATCAGCCAACCAAGTTAGTTTCAGGGAGATAGCTTGTTACTTCCCCAGTGAACACAGATCTGAAGTACCAATTTAATTCTTCTGCCATTTCTTTGTTCCCCGTAATATAGTCCCCTGTTTCTGTCTTCAAGGGCCCAATTTTAGTCGTAACCATTTTTTTGCCTTTCACATACTTTAAAAAAAACTTTTACTATCCTCCTTTATATTATTGGCCAGTTTACATTCGTACCTCTTTTTTTGTCTGCATATTTCCTTAGTAATCCTCTGTTGTCCTTTAAAAGCTTCCCAGTCCTCTGTTTTCCCACTTATCTTTTGCTATGTTATACTTTTTCTCTTTTAACTTTGTTTCTTAACTTCCCTCATCAGCCACGGCCACCCATGCCTCCTCCTAGGATCTTTCTTCCTTTTTGGAATGAACTGATCCTGCAACTTCTGCATTATACAGAGAAATATCCGCCATTGTCATCCCTGGATAAGGTATTGCACCATTGAACTTCGGCCAGCTCCTCCCTCATAGTTCCCTTTATTCAACTGAAAAAATGTCACTTCTGATTGTACCCTCTCCCTCTCAAATTGCAGATTGAAGCTTATTGTATTATGGTCACTATTTCCCAATGGCTCCTTCACCTCGAGGTCCCTGACCAATACCAGATCCAGAATTGCCTTCTCCCTGGTTGGCTCCAGCACCAGCTGTTCTAAGAATCTATCTCCGAGGCACTTCACAAAGTCTCTTTCTTAGAGAGACAACAAAGGCAACCAAGACGGCATACTTTGACAGACCGTATGTGACCAAGTTGCAGCGATTACAGCCCTCCGGGCTGCTCTGAACTCTGCGCTCACCTAAACAGCGAAGAGGGAAATCTCTTCCGTGAAACAGAAGCTATTCAAGTATGATGATAATGCACATAGGTACCTGATGTATCTGGCCAGAAAGAAGAGTTCCCCCACCCAATCTACCGCATCCAACAGAGCGTGTGCTAGTACTCTTACCTGCGATTCCAAAAAGATTAATGCAGCATTTAGGATATTCCATTTGGAGTTGAACCAGTCGGAGGGCTGTGAGGACAGTTCGGCGGAGATGGAGTCCTTTTTTAAGACTGCCTGAATGTAACTTAGGAGCAGGCATCTCCTTTGAATACCCCTTTAAAAATCCAAGAGATACAAGTGGCGGTGGGACAGCTCCAGAGTGGTAAAGTGCCCAGTCTAGATAGACTTCAGAGCGCATTTTATAAGGAGTTTATAAGCATGTTGGTGGGCCAATGTTGGACATGTTCAATTATTTGTATAGTCAATATTGCCTCCCATCCTTTCTGAGAAAAGGTAATATTTCCCTTATTCTCAAGAGAGGGAAAGTTCCAGAAGGTTATACTTCATACAGGCCCATATCGCTATTAAATGTGGACTTCAAAATTTTGTCAAAATGCTGGCATTAAGAAGTTCTTGTCCTCCATCAAAAAGGAGCACCAGACAGGTTTTATTAGGGGTTGCAGGGCCTCTAACAGCGTTAGAAGGCTGAATATAATCCATGTATGCCAGCAAGGGTCAGTTCCAGACTTGGTAGTCTCCCTGGACGCAGAGAAAGTGTTTGTGGCCATGCCTGTGGGAGGGCTTGTTGGAGTACACAATCTTGGGAGTGGAATCTAATACTTTCAGGTGGTCACAGGATGGTTTCCTGTATTTTTATTACTCTGGCCTTTGTTCAATTATACAAAGCTAATTTTGTGCCATTGCTAGAGAAACTAAGACAGGACCTTCAGTGCTGGGAGGCTCTTCCGATATCTTGATTGGGTAAAATAGTTGTCGTTAAAATTTGATGTTCTTACTCATTTATTATGTCCCATCAAATGCTCCCTATGCTATCTAGGCAAGCGCTATGGAGGCTTAACAGTTGGCTCAGTTCTTTCATCTGGCGCCACAGGCAGCCTCTTATTAAGCTTGCTAAATTACAGCTCCCGCAGGGGATGGCCGGGGTGTGGACTTTGCAGATTTTAAGAAATATCAATTAAGTTCCTAATACCCTACGTGGCTGATTGTCCTCACGTCCTGACAAGCCCAGTTTGGCTGGACATTGAAGTCTCCCAGCGAAATGTCCCCTCATTAATTTGTTTATGGACAAGATGAGGGCTGTAATGGATCATTGCAGAAATCTGATTGTCCTTAACACTGTTAAGAGGAGAAAGTGAGGATTGCAGATGCTGGAGATCAGAGTTGAAAATGTGTTGCTGGAAAAGCACAGCAGGTCAGGCAGCATCCAAGGAGCAGGAGAGTTGACGTTTCGGGCATGCCTGACCTGCTGCGCTTTTCCAGCAACACATTTTCAGCTCTTAACATTGTTAAAGCATGCAGAATGATGTGACCAAGCAAGGACAATTTACATAAAACTTGCCTTTTTACTCCCATAGTAGGAATACCAGAATTTCAGCAAGGATCGATGGATTCTGGATTTAGGCTTTGCAAGTCCAAAGGAGTTTCCTGTTTGGGAGATTTATTTGGAGGTAGGGTCATGATTTCTTTCACGTAGCTGAGTCAGAAATATGAACGATCTAGCAGGAACCTCTTTTTCGTTATTTTCAGATTAGGAACTTTATACAGAAAAAGACTACATTACTGGTTAGTCCCTATAAGTCTTATGTCTACAGGTACTCTCTCAATCAGTACCCTCTACCATTTACTTTGAGGTAGCATCACGAAGGATGTTGAGCAGCTGTGTGGGATCTGGACTCTGGATTGGGGGTGGAGATCTCAGAGGCATGGGAGGATATTTTGGAGAACGTAAGGAAGATTTTGATTTGTAGTAGGTCGCAGGCTATGCAACTGAAGGTATTCCACAGAAGTTAGTTGGCACTGGTGCTTAATTGGCACTGAAGCAGCTTGTGAAATTTAAGATCAGAGCATCGCCAATGTGCTCTAAATGTAAAACAGATATTGGTACTCTTACTCATTGCTTGTGGTCATGCCACAGACTTCATAGGTATTGGGGTGCTATAGTGAATATTTTGGAAGGCGTCTGGGGAACCAAGTCTAGGTAGATCTGGTGTCCCTCCTTTTGGGTCTGCTCAATCTCCCTCTTTGGATGCGCATGGGAAGAAGCTATTTAATTTTCTTTTATATTGTGCAAGGAAGAACATTCACATGAGCTGGTTGTCAGAAAATCCCCCAGAACTTTTGGGGTGGTGTAGGTTAGTTATAGAGCACAATTCCCTGGATTTCCTCATGAGTATGGTGCATCAGAAAATAGAACTCTTTAAAGGACATGGTGGCCCTTTTTGAACAACATGGACACAGACTTGTCAGCTATATTAGTCAGGGCCTTTGTGCAGCTGCAGGGGCTGTGTCTGGCAGGCCAGGGCACCCTGAGAGGAAGAATCCTGAATACGGGTATGCTAACTGATGCTTCTGGTGATGGGGATTTTTGATGGGGTTGTGCTGATTGTTATAACTTAATTAAATTTGCCTTGGTTCAATCTGATCTAATTTAGCTATTTTTGTTTAATTATTTATTGAATTATAGTGTGCGGTAGGTTTTCTAAACTTTACTCCACAAACAGTTTAAAAGGAAGAGTAGTAGTTAGTATAACAATCTTATGATATAACAATAAACTATTTTGTATGTTTTTTTTACAAAATTATATAAAATTCCATCTTTTTTCAATAAAACTATTTACAAAAACGAGTAAAGGGATTATCTAGTGGAGGTCTTTGGGGTAGTAATCTGGGAATACCAGGCAGATAAACTATTGAGGGTTTGAGATCAAAACACGACCAGGTCAGTCAGGAGAGATGTTAAGACTTCTACAAACAGCAGTGCAGATTTGGAACTGTTCCTTTAAAGCATGCAGAATTAATCCATGTTTAAATAATGTTAAGAGCTGAAAATGTGTTGCTGGAAGAGCACAGCAGGTCAGGCAGCATCCAAGGAGCAGGATATAGACTAGGATGATTCCTGCTTGTGCTCTTAATTGCTGCGGGCAATTAGAGGGGCCATCCACGGGGTGGGATGGCAGAACTATTAAATACCTAATTAGATATTTTTCTTTGACCAGGCAATATGTATAAATGATGGACTTTTGATAAAATCCCTTATCGTAAACGTTACCTGAAGGTGAAACATGAGCATGAAGAATATTACAGCACATGATCAGCCCTTTGGCCTCCCAAGCCTGCACCGATCCATAATCTGCAATGTAAACCTGCTGCCAATTTTTTTAAGGATCTTATTCCTTTACACCTTGCACAATTCAGGTATCTGTGTTTAAAATGATGCTATCGTTCCCACCCCTACCACCTCCAGGCACTGCATTCCAGGCACACACCACTCTCTGTATGAAAAACTTTCCACATGTATCTCTCCTAAACTTTTCCCCTCTCACTTTGAACTCATGACCCCTAGTAACAGAGTCCTTCACTTTGTGGGTGGGTGGGGGAAGGAGGAGGAGTAGAAAATGTCTTGCTATCCACCCTGTCTATACCTTCATAATTTGGTAGGCCTCAATCAGATTTCCCTCCTCAACCGCCTTTCCAATGAAAATAATCCTAATCTACTCAATCTCTCCTCATAGCTAGCACACTCCATTAAAGCAACACCCTGGTGAACCTCATTTGCACCCTCTCTAAAGCATCCATATCCTTTTAGTAATGTAGCAACCAGAACTATATGTAGTATTCCAAATGTGGCCAAACCGTCTTAATAAACTAACTTTTAGTTTTAATATAGATTATTGATCCTAGGAAATTAACTCAATGGTGGAGACAGAAACATTCTTGAAAAGGCAGTGTTGAGACATCAGGTTTACAGCAGAGAAAAAGGTCCTTTAGCCTATCAATTTTCTGGTCAATGGAAAGCCTCAGGATTCAGTATCTTTAGCTTGTCTTTTATTAGATTTAGTTACTGTCTGGCATTTGTGCGCTGTGAATGTTCTTGCCACTTTTCAGCTTAAGACAGGATATCAATTGGGGGCAGCGCAATGGTTAGCACTGCTGCCTCACAGCACCAGGGTCCCAGGTTCAATTCCAACCTTGGGCAACTGTCTGTGTGGAGTTTGTATTCTCCCCATGTCTGCGTGGTTTCCTCCCACAGTACAAAATTGGCTGCAGTGGTAGGGGAAGGGGTAAATGTAGGGAAATGGGTCAGAGTGGGTACTTCTTCAGAGGGTCGGTGTGGACCTGTTGGGCCGAAGGGCCTGTTTCCCCACTACATTAGCCTAATCTAATTAATAGTGGTTCTGTTCGCCGAGCTGGAAGTTTTTGTTGCAAACGTTTCGTCCCCTGGCTAGGAGACATCATCAGTGCTCTGGAGCCTCCTGCGAAGCGCTTGTTTGATGTTTCTTCCGGCATTTATAGTGGTCTGTCCTTGCCGCTTCCGGGTGTCAGTTTCAGCTGTCCGCTGTAGTGATTGGTACAGTGATTAGTGTATGGTAGTGTGGCTAGTCCTTTTGGTTGTGGCATGTCCTCGTTCCGTGGCCTATCTCTTAGGCATCTGTTGATAAAGTTGCGCAGGTATCCGTTTTTGGATACATCAGGAGCGTTTCAGAACTGACAGCCAGACTACTGCGACCCCTAGGACTCATAACGGCACACAAACCAACAGCCACACTCAGACAACAACTTACTAGAACAAAGGAGCCAATACCCAACATGAGCAAAACTAATGTAGTTTATAAAATACCATGCAAGGACTGCACAAAACACTATATAGGACAAACAGGAAGACAGTTAACAATCCGCATACATGAACACCAACTAGCCACGAAACGTCATGACCAGCTATCCCTAGTAGCCACACACTCCGACAACAAGCAACATGAATTCGACTGGGAAAACACTACTATCATAGGGCAAGCCAGACAGAGAACAGCCAGGGAATTCCTAGAGGCATGGCATTCATCCACAAACTCCATCAACAGACACATCGAGCTGGACCCAATATACCAATCACTACAACCGACAGCTGAAACTGACACCCGGAAGCGGCAAGGACAGACCACTATAAATGCCGGAAGAAACATCAAAGAAGCGCTTCGCAGGAGGCTCCAGAGCACTGATGATGTCTCCTAGCCAGGGGACTAAACGTTTACAACAAAAACTTCCAGCTCGGCAAACAGAACCACTACAACAAGCACCCGAGCTACAAATCTTCGCACAAACTCTAATCTAATTATGTTGTTGCATTTGGCAATAGTTTACTGCTCTTCCTATGGAATCAGGAATAGTGCTGAATATTGTGTAATTGTTGGCACTTTTTAAACTTTTTAGACCTAAGATTGCAAGACAAAGCTTTCGTTTGGGGTTTGGTGACTCCCACCCCTACCCTCCTCTCCCTGATCTCTCCACTCTTCAGGCTCTCTGTCTGGATTCCTGATGAAGGGCTTTTGCCCAAAATGTCAATTTTACTACTCCTCAAATGCTTTTCCAGCACCACTCTAATCTAAAGTCTAGTGAGCTGATCAGTCAGCTTAACCTTCATGGTGGAGAAACTGTGAAACAAAAGATTAGTTGGCATTCAAGACTTGGGTGAACAAATGAAAGCTAGCAAAAAATTTTTTTGAGCAAATCCTGTTTGATTAATTGGTTATTGAAGTAAACCTATATAAAATAGCTGATGCATATTATGAAATTTCAGTTTTTCCATCTTGTCTATTGAAGTGCAATTTGATTAAAAGTGACAATTTTATTGATTGAAACTTCTCCCTCAGCAAATTATCTTTTAAGACACACAGCAGATTAGTGTTGGAAACTAATTTATGTTTGAAATAATGATCTGTACTTGCAGCAGCATGGAAAGTAAGTTTACAGAACTCAATCTAATGAAGAATGAGAAATTTAGTGACATCTTTATAAAGGCATAAACAAATCAGAATCCCTAGTGTGAAAACAGGCCTTTCTGTTGCCCCTTATTCAGACAAGAATTGCCATCTTAAAGCTACATGAAGAAAGAGACCTTGCAGTGTACACACAATTATAAAGTTGGAAGAACAAGTGCAGAAGGCTATTGTGATATGTATAGGATTTGTGGCTTTACTAACAGGCAAATCAATATAAAAAAAGAAATTATGTTTAAACTTCAAAGTATACTGCTTTGGTCCAACCTGAAGTATAAAGGATGGTAAGGATATAAAATGCAGAGGAAACTTACTGGAAGGAAATATAGAAGGTGCAGGAATATTTAACAGGAAGCCAAAATTTGAAGAGTTTTGACAAACCAAATGAGGAAAAACTTACAGAAATGTAACTTTGCTAATTTTAAGATATTTGGCTGGTGAGGGGGTGTAGCAATGACTGGACCAATAGGCCTTCTGTTTGGTAACACTTCAGGTCTGTGATAAACCAAAGCTGGTGTTTGTTAGTGTGCACATCAGGCTAACTTAACTGCAAAATCAAGTAAAACAGTCAGAGGTAACCTGACTGACTGATTTTATAGTGAACTTGAAAGTACAATTACATACTGCACACTAAACTCTTCTGCCTGCTAGTTTAGTGTACTTGAAGGGAAGGCCTGGCTTATCGAGCTCAAGATTAATAAGTGATTGAGAGTCAATTTATTGAGACTTACTTTTCTATAAAAGTGTAATACTTCTATCAAAAAGTGCTCTTGATGATTTTTCACTCAACAATTAAATGTTTCAAACAGATTGACTTGCACAGAAGATAGTTCCATCATACCCAACAATCTCATCAGTTGCAGCTTTGTGGTTTTTGCTTTGGAGCTATACAATAGTTTTTTTTAGGCACTATTCAAAGTGTCGTTTCCACACCTTTTCATTTTATTAGAAGTTTGTGATCCTATGCAGCAAATCAGCGATGTCCATAATATTGTTTCCACCACGACGTAACAGAAGCTGCTGCAGAAGAGATCATACCACCCGTACTGTTGCTATTGCTGAGTGGCTGAGATACTAGCATGGCTTGACTTTGTAGTACTTCTATGGGCTGAGAAGGGATATCATAAAATTTAGGACTAGGTACAGTCTCCCAATCTGTTCCCAAATCAGTTTCTTCATCAGTTATATATTCATCACCACTTTCATCTGTCTGAGCAGCAATACTTGGGTCTACTAGCTCCATGGAATCTTCAAGATCAGCACTGATTTCAAAAGGCCCAGATCTAAGTTCAAAAAACATTATAGTTTAGACATATACAATACTGGGGCATTCTCCCCCCACAGGACTGTTGTAAATTACCAGATTTCAAAGCACAAGTTGTAATTCTGATCAAAATACTCAATTCATACAGGCGTGGTATGAAAGGGTTAACTGGAGTTTTGCAAACAAATGGCAGGTAAGGGTACAATGCAGATGACAAATTGGTATAGTGGACAGTGAAAAGTTATAAGATCTTTATTTATGTGCTGAGGAGTGGTAGATGGAGTTTATTTTGGATAAGTGAGAGATATTAGCAAAATGCAATACAAACAAGCAGAGGGTTTCTACAGAACTACTCAATACCCTACCTTAAATTGTATAACAGACAATTATGAAGATGGCTATATCAGACTACAAAAAGGATCCTGATCAGATGGGCTGAAGATTAGTACACTGTTTAATTCAGACAAATGTGATGCATTTTATTTTAGTAAGGCAGAGCAGGGTAGGACATATACACTTAAGGGTAAGGTCCTGGGGTGTGTTGCTGAACAAAGAGACCTTAGAATGGAGGTTCATAATGCCTTAAAAGGAATAGTGGGAAGAGTGTAATTAACAGGCAGGAGGCTAGAAGAATACAACAAGCCAGGCAACATATGGTAGTGGAGAAGTTGACATTTGGGTGTAACCCTTCTGGACTGGGGGTGGGTGTAGGGAGAGCTGCAGATAAAAAGGAGTCGTGGGAGCAGGGTGATGAAGTGGGATAGGTGAAGACAGGTACAGGATATGACTTGGTTGGTCAATGGGTGGAATGAAACTGTTAGTGGCAGGGAGGAGTGGATTGGATGTGGAAGGACTGGAGGGAGTCGGAATGGGAAGGGAGGTTATTTGAAAATTAGCAAACTCAAATGTTGAGTCCTCCGGGCTGTAGGTTGCCCAGGCGGAAGATGAGGTGGGCTGTCTGTAATTTGTACTGTGGCTTGTTGTGGTAATGGAGGCGGCCAAGGATGGTCACGTCAAAGAAAACGGCTGAGGAACAGAAATGAGTAGTGACTGGAGGTTCGGTCAGCCCCTGCGGATCCGGCTATGATGCTCAGCAAAACGTTCCCTTTCTTAGTACCTATAGAAACTTTTGCTAAACGTTTACATTTGGGGGAACTGTTAGAGAAGACCACATCGTGAACACCTGATGCAGTAACAATGTGGTAAGGTTTGATGTAGGGTAATGAAGGCAATGTTTAGTACGTGTGCCTTTACTGGGTAGTACACTGAGCATAGAAGTTGGGATGTCATGTTGCAGGACATTGCAAAAATGGCTTAATCAATAATGCTTTCAATTGTAGTATCCCTGCTGCAAGAAAGATGTAGTTAAACTTGAAAGGGTGCAGAAAAGATTTACAAGTGATGTTAAAATGAAAACAGTAATTGCTGGAAAAGCTCAACAGGTCTAGCAGCACCTGTGGAGAGAAATCAGAGTTGATATTTCAAGTCCAGTAATCCTTCGCCAGAACAGTTCTGGAGAAAGATTGATAAAAATCACAAGGGGCAGGGATAGGATGAATAGCCAAGGCCTTTTTTCACAAGGTAAGAGTCCAAAACTAGGGAGCATAGGTTTAAGGTGAGAGGGGAAAGCTAGAAAAGGGACCGAAGAGGCAATTTTTTTTCCAGCAGAGGGCAGTGCATGTAGGCAGTGAGTTGCCAGGGGGAGTCGCCTGGTATAATTACAACATTTTAAAAAGGTTACATTAATAGGAAGGGTTTCAAGGGATATGGGCCAAATGGGACTAGATTAATTTAGGACATCTGGTGGGCATGGACAATTAGACTGAAGGATCTGTCTCAGTGTTGTGTAATTTTGACTCTACAAACTGTATCAATCCTGCCCTGGTTTTTAAGAAAAAATAAATCAGAAAGCAGCATTGTAATGAGGTAAACTACTCAAGGCTTAGCTATTTGTTTCAAAACTTAGTTTAAGATTCAACTTACCTGCCCAGGCTTTTATTTTCAGGACTAACCAAATGCATAATATTTCGGAGTGTGTGCAAGGGATGCAACTGCTCAGGGTTAACGTGCTGTATGATAAGGAAATATTACAAAACATCAATATTAAATTAAGCTGGTGGGAGCTCTTAGAATTTCCTGTACACTACCACAGCACATTGTAAACAGGATTTCAAAAATTAACAACCCTATAGTAATTTTTCAGTTCTTTGTAATTCAGTCAAGCTACAATAGTTAGTCTTATTCAGTGTAAAGTTGGTAAAGCAGTATTTTAAACTTAATTTTGGAGGTATAATTTTTATATAACATCTAACATGGTACCTGTGAAAAACAGAGATGTAGGATGTTTGTGTTTAGCTTATTCACCGCTCGAATGAACTTCTTTCTGCTCATATTCTCTTCACAAAACTCACTGGAGAAGACAAATCATCTTTGTAATACAACACTTTTACAGTCCATTTTAGAAAACAATGTTAAACTTGAAATGAATGTTTTGAAAAAATGTTTTCCAAGTAGAAGAGCTAGTCCAAAATATTAGCACCACTTGCATTTCAAAGCTTGGCAATACTTTAGAATCAAATTTTAAAAAACAAATCAAATAACAGCTTTTTGGCAATAATTTAGCTTTGTTAACTGCAAAAAGAATGGTTAGTTATAGTAATTAGACTTGAGGTGGCAGACAGTTTAACATTTCACACTACAGATAAAAAGTTGAGAAAAATGATAAGAACCATTACAAGCTACTTCTGGCCTTCACTTCTCCTCAGCTATGGCTCTCTTCTGATGTAGTCAAAAGTGGAAGAGAAAGTTACATAAAAGCCTGGAACATATCCTACATAACAATACAGGAAGGAGGTCTGTGGAGCTCAGTTTCACAGCTGGATGTGGCTACTGCCACTTGGTCTTTCATAAGTTAAGAACCAGCTGCCATCTATATATAAAATTCAAACCATTTCCAGGAAATTGGAGGATGCTCGCATTGCTCCCCTGCACTTCTAATCACATTGTGTCATAGTATGAGTTACTTATTAATTACCTGCATAAATAATAAGCATGGAATGTCAGTATATGGGTGAACCAGCTCAAGTACAGGGTAAGCTATGAAGATTGGGAGAAGTTTGGATTAGTGAGCAAAGGAAGTAGTAGAGTAGGAGGTGATGTGTTTGTTCCCACCTTCTTAATCCTAAACTTCCATGCATAGCTCTCCTCGCGTGTTAGGCTGGAGATGGCATTTGAGGGGTTGGGATTGCTCACTATGCAGTTTATGCACAGTTACAACACTTTCATATCCTCCTCCTTTGTGTATCCTGATTGCTCATTTTCATATGCCTAAGATACTGACTTGAATTCTAACATTGAGCATATTCAAGCTATCCCACTTTAGGTTTTAGTCTTGGTCCAACTATGTATAAATTTTGGTTTAATTTGGACTAAAGTCAGTCAAAAGCTCTGCAAGATGTGTGTCCCGGTGTTCAAGATATGGATAAATTAATGCCAGAGTTCCTTTCCTTTAGAACAGTTATGATTTCATTCTCAGTAAAAACAATTTAACCCAGACACACAACGATATCAGAGGTTTATTTGGCTTGCTCACAAAATTACATCTGAAGCATTACATTCTCCATGCAAGAAAGGGAAAGACGAAGCTGATTACTAGATTCTTTTGCAATATGGTATTCATATGCAGGCAGGGTACTATGTGACAACAGAACAGACAGAAAAAGTACTGCAGTTGCTATTAATGTAAAATAAAAACAAAAGTCAGTTTTACATGGGAGGTTAGGTAGCATCTTCAGAGTTATGCTGTTAATGTTACAGGCCTGCTCAGCTAAAGAAAGTTTTTTAAAATGTTGGTATTAGGATGACAAGATTGCAGTGGCTGTAATGCTCCCACAGTCAGATAGCCTAGTCATAATCAGTGTTCAATTTCTTAAAAAAAAAGTCATTTAAGTATAATGATGGGGATTAGTGCTTGTTAAACCAAATTGCACATCTATTCACATGCAGGAGTGAGGAGAGATTATTTGGGGGGCGGGGGGGGGAAAGAAGAGAATCTGTAAATGAAATAAACATTTTATATTCTACACTGTCTGTCTGCTTGGTAGTACTGTATCTTGGACAGTCAATGACAGAAAATGAAACCACCTCTCTCTGCCCATTTCTGTGTCTGTCTCATTGTCTTTTATCTTCTGTCAAAAGGAAGTTTCTTTTACTATTTCTTTTTATTCATTAGGGGCGCACGGTGGCACAGTGGTTAGCACTGCTGCCTCACAGCGCCAGGGACCTGGGTTCAATTCCCGCCTCAGGCGACTGACTGTGTGGAGTTTGCATGTTCTCCCCGTGTCTGCGTGGGTTTCCTCCGGGTGCTCCGGTTTGCTCCCACAGTCCAAAGATGTGCGTGTCAGGTGAATTGGCCATGCTAAATTGCCCGTAGTGTTAGGTAAGGGGTAAATGTAGGGGTTATGGGTGGGTTGCGCTTCGGCGGGTCGGTGTGGACTTGTTGGGCCGAAGGGCCTGTTTCCACACTGTAAGTAATCTAATTGTGACTTTTTATTTTAAACGCCAAGGCATTTCTAACAATCTAACTGCTGTTGTACTAGTTTTACAATAATATAACACACAGTAAATGACTCCTAATCCAGTCAATGATTCTTAACCCAGTCAAGAGTTAAAAATGCATGCTTAAGCGTTGCCACAGTTATGGCTTAATTTTAGGATACTTGCCTGTTGCAAAGTCTTTTTGGAAGATTTACATCAAGAATGTGAGACAGTATATTTGCTAGCTGTGTGGCATAGCACAGTGCTGCACTGATGGTATAGGCAGGATTACTTTGCTCCATATCTGTATATAAACAATACAGGCAAAGGTATACATTGAAAAAAGATCTACAAAGATCAACTTCAAAATCTTGAATATCACAACAATGAAAATGCTGTATTTTTATGTCTTTAACATTGTAAAATGTCCCACAGGACTTTAAGAACAGAACCAGACAGCATTTATACAATGCCTTCAAATGTAGTAAAATATCCCAAGGGAATTCAACAGCAGAGTTATCAAACAGTACATGAATAAAACCATGATCAAAACTGATGTTAGAAATGAAAGTGCCTGAAAATGAGCATTTGATGAAAAAGGTCAGAAATTTCTGTGACAAGAAATCAGACACTTTATACTGAGCAAACTGACTGTAATAAGGGGACAAATAATTATAGAACTTTTTATGGCTGGCAGGAAAGGGCAATTATTTCTAGTTCACTTCATCAAATATTTGGATATCCTTACCAGGTAGGCAAGATAATTGTTTTTGTTTAAGTCTAAACCACAGATTTTAGGTTGAAACTGCAAACTTTGTGAATTTTACAACCGGAATATAAACTTGCATTACAAACTGTTGAAACAATAAAAGAGCATTTTCATCTGATCGATAAAAGATAACTTCTAGTCAAATTGCTCAAAAATATTTTCAGTGTACTTTTACTTGGAAGACAAAAATATTATGAATAACTTCCTGTGAAAGGACAATGTACCAAAATTATGCACATATTTGCATATGACCACATTACTGAGGCAACCATTTAATGACTACTGCAGTTAAGAGAGACAGGCAGTGGGGTTGGGTGGTTACAACCAGGGATGGCCAGTACAGAAACAGAGACAGGGCAGAGAGCAATAAACACAAACAGCATACTATTTCTCTTCCTTGTTAAATCCTCCCCAGTTCTAGTACTGGAGTTGTAACTATACACCTTCAATACTGCACTCAAATTTTCCTGCACCTGATTAACATCACTGGTGACTTATCACAGTTATTATTAAAAGTGAAAGGAGTAGATCAGTGCCCTGCAATTCCCTGGGAGCAGTTCACACTGCAGACTTGACTGCAGCCAGAAACAGACTCAAGAGGCAGAATGGCAGCAGTCAATTCAGAAACAAAATGAATGGTACTGCAGGCTTTATTTTTGGAGGAGATTTTCAGGTGTCTGATACTATTTCCTCCATACTGGAGTGTCCAAGGGCAGACAAAGGTCAGGTAAAAAAGTTATTCAAAAGTCAGACTTCTGTTAAATGGAAACTCTGTCCCTCCACGGAATACCTTAAAAAAGGAGAGAGGGGTGGCAGCATGGAGACAAATTTCAGAGATGAAGGGATAAGCAGCTGAAGGTGGTTTGAAATCCAGGATCAAATAAAGTCAGGTGTAAAGACCAGACCACAAAAACGTCAGAAGGTTGTAGGTCGGAGAAGAATACAAAGAAAAGGGGGAGATTGTGTTAATTTTTGAATACTCTGTAGGTTCCAGATGTTTGGATTAAAACAAAGTATCAATATAACAAATTACTTTTGAAGCTATGAAGCAGTAATTTTTGTTTTAAGTGTTGCGTAAAAGTAACAACGTTTTTGAGAATTAATGTTGCAACAATTATTCATATCTATTCTTAGCATCAAAACTTGACTTATGCCACACAAAGGCACAGATTTCTTCCCTTAAGTAATCTTGGAGGTGATTAATGAAGATTTACACATGGCCAGCAACACCTGGATAGGCATGAGTAACATAAGAATTAGAAAAGAAAATTACATAATTGCACTTATTTCTAGTTCAGTTAAACATGGAGAAAAACTTTCCAGTTGATATCATCAAATGCTCATTTAATGAGGAAGACAGCATTTTCTGTTGAAAAAAAATAACAGAAAGCGAGATCATTTGAATTTTCCACAGCATGTGTTGACCATTCCCGGTTTGATGGAGGTTACATTCTCTCAAAGAAAATGCAGCCGAGAAGAAGAGGAGACACCTATGTCCTGATATTTCAATTTAATCTATTAACCATGTCGATACCCTCCAAAATGAGACCAGTGGTCGAGATAATGGACAAGTTGTGTCCTAATGCACATTTAGCTTAAATTAGTTGAAAGTACTTTGTTAATGATACTCTCAGAAGAATGATAGATTATTACTAATTCAGTGCATTGCCTGTAAAATTCTGCATTTCAAAGTTTGTTCTTTTGAACTTTTCATCACAGGCCTAAAAGAATGTTAACAATTTTCATACATGCGCAAGTCTTGCGGTTATTTCAATCTTACTTGAAGTTGTAATGCATAGGAAAATTGTTTTAAGAATTAATTCCTGAAATTTCAAGGAAACCAAAAAAAAATTATGAAAATATACTTCAAAAGGAATTTCAAAGAACGGGTTTATTATTAATTTATTGGAGCACGTGACCAAAGATTTTCTTACATTTCAAAGATAGATAACATTTCCAAGGTTTGAGAAGTTCAGACTATTCATTGATCAATTTAGAATTCAAAAACTGAAATAATCTAGTTAAACAACTTAGAACAAACCCAAAAATGTAAGTGCAACAATCTATGCAAACATTATACAAGATGGATTCCTTATTCTACTGGCACCAAATCTTTATAAACATTATTGGAAAAAGCACATCTTACATGAATAAATATTTTACAATGATGGCTACCCAATGTTGCAAATACATCAAAATGTTGTTTTAATGGTTAACTCTTGATTTCTGATTAGTTAGACTCCCTACAGTATGGAAACTGGAGCACCCGGAGGAAACTCATGCAAACACGGGGAGAACGTGCAAATACCACACAGAGTTGCCTGAGGCAGGAATCGAACACTGGTCTCTGGCGCTGTGAGGCAGCAGTGCTAACCACTTTGCCACCGTGCTGCACAAACAATTAGCCAAACAACGTGTTCAGTTCACTTCTAGTGACCATGTAACACTGATTACGTGGTCCTCTAAATGCAATGGGGATCTTTCCCTCCTTACGACCTTATGAACGCAGGGGATTTTGCCCAAATGATCTACCTTGGTCTTGTGGAACTGTTGGCTATCACTTCCTAGTTTTTTAGCACTGCCCGTGGCTATGCATTGCAATGGTGGCTCTGATTCTTCAATGCTGTTCCCACCAAATTCTGTTCCAATTCCTGGCAGCTACCCATCTCTCTCTCTACTAACTCTCTTGGAGGCTCCTCAAGCTCAGGGGTCCTGCCAGTTGGTCAGCGTTGCTCTTCCTCTTCTCTGACCAGCATCAGAAACTTCCTACTCTAGTGCTGTGGAAATCCTGATGCATGAACATGCTCATGAAGTTTAAACCTTTGCTGGGTAATTCCTCTGTGCTCTCCGACTCTCTGCAAAACCCCAGCTGGAGGCAAAGACTTTGGATGAAACTCTGCAGAACTCACCTGGGTAGTTATCCAGCAATTGTGAGATTATACCTGGATAATTCCATAACTGACTCCTCAACCTGATTACCTTTCCAAACCAGAACGGGACTACCTTCCAACCTGTCTAGTTCTCAATTCCTCCCAATCTGAATTAACTCTCCCAGCCACCTGACTGCCTTCCAAACTGGCTCAATTACCCCTGACCTCACACATCTACCCCAAATTAGGCAAAACTACTCCCTCCCCCAGCAATTAAATCTGCATACCCATACTAACTTGACTACATCTCTGGATTCACACCATTCATGTTGCCCTTTTGCTTTTACATCTACCCACTTATTTGCCTATTTACGTCACCTAGTGAATGGATTAGTGACTAACATTAAGGATGAACCTTTAAACATATAACAAGCTAGTGCTGTCCTCATACCCCCTGAATCTACCTCAGTCTGAGTTTCAGGGCAGCAGTAATAATTCAATAATAATAACATTTAGGATTATGTCAACTGACAGTTATTGAAAATGCATGCTTTTTCTAACTTTATTTGCTAACTCAGTTTTCAATCAATTTTTAAATGTCAGGCAATTTCAACAACATGGTGGCTAAACGATTCCGCAGACCTTAGTCACCCTTTACAAGTCTTACATGGATTGTTAAAATTTCTAACTTGCAGATACAAAGTAAGGCTCCTGTTTCAGCAAAATTGAGACTGTTTAACTCCATGCTTAACTCAATAACTACTTGATTTGAGCTCCTCTCTGTAAAAGGTTCCATCATACACCATTCCTCAAAACTCAGAAACACAAGTTCTGTTGGAAATGGTCAGGAGACTTCTGAATCTGGGATCTCAGCACCACAACTGTGGAGTCTCATGACTCCCATCTATTCTCAGCCTATGAATCTAGGAGCTACAACTGTGTCAGAACGACCATACATTTCACTGTCTTTGGGTGGAACCTTCCCAGGTTCAGAGGCATAGAGCTGTACAGCATGGAAACAGACCTTTTGGTCCAACTCATCCATGTTAACCAAATGTCCTAAATTAATCTAGTCCAATTTATCAGATTGGGGACCATAACTCTCCAAACTCTAGAGATAACAAATGCTGGAATCGGTGGATCAGACAGCTTCTCTCCATGGATGCCGTCCGACCCAGTCATCTCTGGCCTTGGTTGTTTTCAGAAGACTCAGTAATTTGCTCCGTCTAAACCCTTCCCATTCATATACTCATCCAGATATCTTTAAAATGTTGCAATTGTACCAGCCTCTACTTCCTCTGGCAGCTCATTCCATACATACACCATCCTCTGTGTGAAAGTTGCTCCTTAAACTTTCCTCTCTCACCTTAAACCTATGCCCTCTAGTTTTGGGCTCTGCTACCCTGACAAAAAGACTTTGGCTATTCACCCAATCTATATCCCTCATGATTTTGCAAACTTCTGCAATGTCACGCTTCAGTGTCCAATGCTCTTCGGAATAGTTCCAGCCTATTTATCTTCTCTTTATAGCTCAAACCCTCCACATTTCGCAACATTCTTGTAAATAGATTCTGAACCCGATAATTGCACACAGTATCCCAATGTCCTATACAGCCGCAACGTGACCTCCCAACTCCTACACGCAATGCTCCGACTAATAAAGGAAAGCATACCAAATACCTTCTTCACAATCCTGTCTACCTCCAACTCCACTTTCAAGTAACTAAGAACCTGCCTTCCAAGGTCTCTTTGCTTAGCAACATTTCCCCAGGAGCTTACCACACAAGTCTTGCCTTGATCTACCTTTCCAAATTCAGCACCTCACATATCTAAATTAAACTCCACCTGCCACTCCTCAGCCCAGTGGCCCATCTTATTAAAAACCTATTGTGCTTTGAGGTAACTTTGCTCATTATCAACTACACCACAATTTTGGTGTCAACTGCAAATTTACTAACCATACCTGCTATGTTCACATCTAAATAATTTATATGAATGACAAAAAGGAGTGACCCAGCACTGATCCTTGTGGCACGCCACTGGGAACAGTCCTCCAGTCTGAAAAGCCACCCTCCTCCACCACCCTGTCGCATTTCTTCGAGCCATCTCTGTATCCCATAGCTATTTCTCCCTTGATTTCATGTGGTCTGACCTTGCTAATGAGTCCAGTGTGTGAAAACTTGTTAAATGTCTTAAGTTATTGAGTGAGATTCATGGTGCCTCGCCCACCATCACCTGCAGTGACATTTCTAATGAATCTTCCACTCTTCCGAATTAATTGTGTAACCAAGCTCTTTGATGCCTTCTCATTCAATTGTGAGACATGTGGAAATGCTCACCCCTTTGGCCTCCTTCTAGTGCTTATGCCACTGTCGCCATATTTAAAGCCAAGTTGCACAGCACATCAGATGTTGTTGCTAGCTTGCAACCCTTCACTTACTGGTGATCCACTATTGTATTTGAAGACACGGCCCAGAAAGCAATGTCACTTCAGGACAGGGACATTGAGCTGTTGGTGGTTGGAAAGGAGAGTCATTTCTTTTCTTGGATAGGAAGCAACAACAAAACACAGCCAGCCTGAATACAAACAATAGGCCAGGTCACTATGTCTCAAAAAGGAACACACTGCAGTGCAGGATGTGGTCAGTGGTCTTCTGCACTCTACCAAGATATATGCCATCAATCTCTGCTACCCTTCACTCACAGGGTACCACTCACTAACTCTGCCATTTCACACATCTCTCACCGAAACTCATGAACTACAGCATTTTATTCATGATGTGCATCCAATGGCTCCCACCCACCTCATCCTCCCAAACCAGTAAATATTCTCACCCTTTGCAATTCTTTCTTACTTATTGCAAACATCTCACTACCACTCCTGCATCTCCATGATCATAAACTTTATTTCAATGCACTTCCAACATAGCTCAATCCTCCTTCAGTTTCACTGTTCAAGAACAACAAGACCCATGGATAGGTGAATAGCCATGGTCTTTTACACAGGGTAGAGGAGTCCAAAACTAGAGGGCATAGTTTAAAAGGTGAGAGGGGAAGATTTTTAAAAAAGAAAGGGACTTGAAGGGAAACTTTCAAATGCAGAGATGTATGGAAAAAGCTGCCAGAGCTGGAAGAGGCGGGTACAATTAAACCATTTAAAAAACAGCTCGATGGGTACATGAATAGGAAGGATTGAGGGGGAAATGGGCCAAATTATGGCAAATGGGACTATGAACAGTTTAGGATATCTTGCCAGCATGGACAGCCTGGACCAGAGTCTGTCTCCATGCTTTACAAGCCTATGACTCTATACATACATAACCTTTTCAGTACCTCTATTTCCATTCATACATTAAACATTTGAAATAAACATAATTTAGCACCCTGAAGTTTATTGTGAAAGTGAAAACGTTAGTGACTTTCCAAAATTGCTAAACAGACATCAAAATAGCTATTCAGTGAATAGAATGTGCAGCTTTAAATATACTCGGCATACATAAAAATCTCACCTGGTGCTTGTGCAGTCTTTTTTTCTTCCACCCAATTGTAATAAGCCGAATAATCTCCGTTGCTAGGCAAGTAGATCCAGCGGCCTACAATCCCTATATTGGTTTCTCCATTGTTGTCATCACAGATCCATCTACCAGAGAGATATGTAGTTCTCCTTGCCTCTGCCAGCTCACTCACTGTACTAGAAGTCATGCCACTGTCAGATTCAAATGTTGCATCTGCTGGATCCCTTGCAAAACGAAGAAAAAAAAACAGAACCATGTTATCTATATGAACTGAACATATTACAATCCTTAACTAATATTTGGATGACTGCGCTGTATCAGAAAAGGTGGAAGTTAAATGAAAATTCACAGGATATAAATATGTCAGCAAATCAGGAAAAAAGGACAATGCTAAGTACAATATATCTTCCTACAAAATAGAAAAGGTTTCGAAACACAAATTAACATTTTGTCCTAACAATCAACAACGCAATTTAGTAAATAGAGTTCCCATGCAATTTATTTAGATCAAATATTAAAATCACTGGCTAGCTTTAACAAGTTATTTCCAAAAATTCATAAACAATTAATCCAACATCTGTAGTATAATTGGCCCTACCAAATAGTCAATTTTACCCATGCAATCTTGGTTGGTACTTTGCTACATGGAGAGATATATATTAAAAAAAGTGGCATAGTTATCCAAAACCAAATTCAATCATATACCAATTAACAAGTACTGGGAATCAGCTGATTCTACTATGGTGTGAAGTTAAAATAGAGTGAAGAAAGAAAAAGTATTTTCTCCTCTGTACTCGGTTTAAAGTTAAAAATCACAACACAAGATTATAGTCCAACAGATTTAACTGGAAGCACACTAGCTTTCGGAGCACCGCTACAACCACCTGATGAAGGAGCAGTGCTCCGAAAGCTAGTGTGCTTCCAATTAACCTGTTGGACTATAACCTAGTGTTGTGTGATTTTTAAACTTGGTACACCCCAGTCCAACACCGGCATCTCCAAATAATGAGTACTCTGTTTAGACCTGCAGCCCTCCTGATTGAAGGGTACTTTGGCAAGCTGAAAAAGTAGTGTTCACCTTTAGGTTGTGAAATAATCTCGACCAAGCCACTTAAATAGTTACATATCCTCCTGGAAGCTGGAATTGGCTGCTACAGCACTTTTGTTAAATAAATATCATTTAAGATACATCTGGACAGATGCACGAGTAGGTGGGGAGCAGAGGGATACAAATGCTTAGAAATCGACCGACAGGTTTAGACAGTGCATTTGGATCGGCTCAGGCTTGGAGGACCAAAGGGCCTGTTTCTGGGCTGTAAATTTTCTTTGTTCTTTAATTCAAAATATTATCAAATTTATCACTTCATTGAATAAATTGCAGAAAACATGTGTCTTGATATCAAGTGTCAGGAAGTAAACATCTTTAAGTACTTTTTCTTTTAAAATGATCCATACCTCATTCCTGTTTTCACTTCTTGTAGTGGGAAAATCAGACGCGTCAGTTCAAGGACATGTTTCCAGCGGTTGCGGGCGAGGTGTTCTTGTCGATTCCAGAACTCAACATTTTTCTTCTCAACCAAATCACCAAGTTTACGGATGAGTCTCTGAATCTTGTCCTTTTTTTCCTGATGCCGTTGGGCCCGACGCTGTAACTTTTGGTTATCTTCCTGATTTTTACATACTAATTCCTTCTCTAAATGTAGCAACAAATTTAGAAGTTAGTAGCACTACTTTCTTTGTCATCTTCCAAAGATTAAATTTCAATAATTGTTTGCAATCTTCCAGTTACACCTCCAGACCTTGGCCAATGTGGCTTTCAACCACATGTGCCAAAGCAACCCAGGTTACTTTCTTTCCAATTTGCTTCCCTCATTCAAGGCTGACATCTGATCAGAGTTCCTTTAGAACAGGCTTCTTTTGAAACTTGGAAAAGAAATGAAATTTCTGATGTCCGTATAGCAAAATAATGCGCTGATCTTTTTCAGGATTTTTTTCTCCAAGCTTAAAGAGTATGTATGACATAACTGTTTAATTATCCCATGTATAACAAAAGGAAATATTGACCATTATAACATCTCCTTGTTATTGTTTTCCCATTATAAATAGAATATTCAAGAGTCTGGCAGAAAGCACCTGTTTACAATGTTTCCTTTTGTACCAATTGTCACGCTTACATCGTATACCCATGAATACAGGATGATGATGGGCATTTTAACTTTTTAAAATGCAGCAAGAAATATGGACAATTTTCACTTGTCCCATGATGGCATCCAGAGAGGCAAGTGACTTTGCACTTTCTGTATATACAGTTTAATGAAAAATCATTAAAATCTAAAATGTCAACATGGAGCATTTGATTTCACCAATACCACCACCTACAGATGCTCAGTCACAATCACAAATGATAACACATCTCCCATTACCTTAAAAAAAAGAGGGAGGGAGAAACTTCAGGCCTGTCGCATTTTCACCTTAACATGGCCAAATAGTTTTTTTTTTATTATTATGTAGGTGTCATTGGATGAGTTAGCATTTATTGTCCATAACTTATTGCCCTAAAGCTGAGTGACTTGCTAGGCAATTTCAGATGCCAGTTAAGAGAGTCAACCACATTGCTCTTGGTCTAGAGTAACAGATTTCCTTCTGCAAAATAAAGGACATTTATGAACCAGATGGGTTTTAACAATATTCTGCCATGGTCACTAATAGAATAGTTTTAATGTCAGATTTTTTTTTTAAAAACGGATTTCAAATTTCACTACTTTCTATGGTGAGATACAAATACATGTCCCAAATATTAGGTACTCTGAATTAAGAGTCTAGTGACATTGCCACAGCACAGCCTCAACTATAACTTGGCAAAATCTTTTAGGCACACCTTTGCTAGACAAAGAGCAGGAAAGTCTCTTGGTCAGTCATGCTTGAGGCTGAGTGGCAACACAATGCGGACTTCTTTTAGGAAACTTTAGCACACAAAATAAACACAAGATTTGTTTTATTTGGAATGTAATTTCCTTCAAGTAAATCAAAGTAGCCAGTAAAATTTTTGAAAATTAAGTGGATTATTTAAATTGAGCTATGTTAAATTCTGATATTGTTGAAAATGTAAAAAAGGAGGAACATTTAAAAAGAATAGAAAATTCAAAGCAATATTCAAAAAAGTACTCAGCACTCAAAGAAGGTTATTTGATTAATTAATATTCCAGAACAAAGCGAAAGCTTGTTAAGACTTTAGAATATAGCTAAGGGCAGACGTCAAAAATCAAGCAAACCAGCTTTTTCCTGTTTCTTAAATGTCTTCTGCTCTTATTTTATCTTAAACTCCCTCTAATTGTTTTTCCCAGCAGGCTGTTATCTTTTCATTTCCAAAATACATATCAACTTTAAGTCTCATGTAATACATTTCTTCACACAATCCTTCAAGGACTCCCAATTTCATTTCCATAACAGTTATCACTGCTCTTAATAGATATTAAATGCCATAGACTTTATGGATCTGGGCACAGTAGCATCTGCTCCATCCCCTCCATCCTCCCCCACCCCAGTCAGTATTCAAACTCCACACTGCCCCTTCTATTGTTCAGACTCAAAAGAATGTGCACATTCCTACAGACTACATCCATAAGATTTCAACATGTCTCCTACAAACCAAAAAGTGTCATTTTCTTATGGATTGTGGAACTAAGTCATAAAATTCAGTACCTAAATAAACAGAACTAGAGGATTTCAGAGCTTGGGTTGGTACAATACTCTAAACCATGGAGACAAAAGCATGAGGTCAAATGAGGTAAAGAAAATTATTAAATACATTCAAAAATGGTACGGAATAGGACAAATAATGCAATGGAAAAAGATGGGCAGTGCAGCAGCCTAAGTAGACAAATAAATTAGAAGTTCTTAGTTCATCACATGCCATGGAACTGAATTCCATGAATCTGATAGTTTGTCAGGAGTATCTCAGTAGATCAACATGGATCAAAATGTCAGGCTAAAAACAGTTGTATTTTCTGCATTTACAAATTAAACCTCTTCCTGTCATTAGTTAATTTATTATTCAAAGCTGCTGATCTACTTGTTGGGGTATTGCTTAACTATCAGTAGCAAGCTGCTCCTGCTGTTTAGCATGCATTTTTGTGTTGGACTTTCCAAGAGTTGGCTCATTTTTAGATACACCTGGTATTGCTCTGACTATTGTCTTCTACAGCTGCAAATGTGTTGCTGGAAAAGTGCAGCAGGTCAGGCAGCATCCAAGGAACAGGAAATTCGACATTTCGGGCATAAGCCCTTCATCAACAATTCCTGATGAAGGGCTTATGCCCGAAATGTCGAATTTCCTGTTCCTTGGATGCTGCCTGACCTGCTGCACTTTTCCAGCAACACATTTGCAGCTCTGATCTCCAGCATCTGCAGACCTCACTTTCTCTATTGTCTTCTACAATCAGAATTTAGCTGCTACCCCAACTGGATGGTAACGGATATGCCAGGCAAATAGGTTATGGATGCTGGTTTAATGTAGTTTTTTTTAAGATTAGATTAGACTTACAGTGTGGAAACAGGCCCTTCGGCCCAACAAGTCCACACCGACCCGCCGAAGCGCAACCCACCCATACCCCTACATTTACCCCTTACCTAACACTACGGGCAATTTAGCTTGGCCAATTCACCTGACCCGCACATCTTTGGACTGTGGGAGGAAACCGGAGCACCCGGAGGAAACCCACGCAGACACGGGGAGAACGTGCAAACTCCACACAGTCAGTCGCCTGAGTCGGGAATTGAACCCGGGTCTACAGGCGCTGTGAGGCAGCAGTGCTAACCACTGTGCCACCGTGCCGCCCACTGCCACCGTGCCGCCCATGCTGCTGATGCTCACAGACGTCATGGAAGCTCACGTTCAATGGCAACATCTGTCCCATTTAGCACTGATTATGTTACAGCACAATGCAGAGCATCCTCAACCGATCAATTTTGGCACTTACGCACAAGTCTGCAACATGTAGAACGGTGAGGATGATTTAAAGTTAGTTATTTTTTCCTTTGCGTTGGTTCTCACACAAATGATGGCAGGAACAGTGTGGCAGGTATGTCCTTCATAGCTCAGCCAATACATCCAGTTGCGATATATCTGAGCCAGGCTTGCCAATGGAATTTTAAGTCTCCACGTTTTTGCTCATTTTCTGTGCCATTGCAATGTTTCCTTCAAGTGAGGTTCAACAATGGAAAGAGTGCTGATTCATCAAATGGGGGAGTACAGATGGTAACCAGTAGGTTGTTTCCTGGTCTATAACTGCTCTCATGCAAGTGAGATTCCATGAGATTTGGAGTCAATGGTGAGGACTGGTAGGGTCACTCCCTTCTCTGTTGTAGGTGTTAGCTGAAAAGGTTTGGTTCAGAGAATAATTGTCAGACTGTTACTAGACTAGTCCATGGATGGCAGCTCCCAATTTTGGTTCATCCTCACTAAAATGCAAAGATGTACTTTGTAGAGTTTGCTGGGCTCATATTTGTGATATCACGTCTTTGTCATCTGTGTGCCTTGGTAAATTGGGTGGTCAACAAGTTTTATTCTTGAAAAGGATGTCTTGTGCAATAAGTGATTTGCTAAGCCATTCCAAATAGTAATTCACAAATCAAACACGTCGGAGTTAGACACAGTGAGAAGGTAGAATGTTTCCTTCTCTACAGACAGACATTGTGCCAAACAAAAACAAACAAACAAAGTCATGTTCCAAGGCAAGCTGTGCCAGTACGGCTACAACACTGGCATCTACTCAAAGTGGAGGACCGCAGAGGCATTTATTACCCTCAAAAAAAGAAAGGGCAAAACCAACCTACCCCATTTTATTCCTGATCATGATAAAAATCATGAAAAATGTCACTGACAATGCTATCACACCACGCTTCATCAGGCCACATCTGATGCCCAGACTAGCTTTCACCAGAGTCACCCAGCTCCTGACCTGGTTACGACTTTGGTTCAAAATTGGACAAAACAGCTCAATTCCAGAGATAAGGCAAGTGTCAATGCACTTGATATCAAAGCAACTTCTTTTTAAACCATGCATGACATCAAATAAACCCCAGCAAAACTACAGTCAACGGAAATCACGCAAAAAAACAATTTACTGAGTAAAGTCATATCTAGCATAAAAGGAAGCCAATCAAGGCAGCACCACTCACACTGCATGAAAAAAAATTGGATGTTTCTAACAATCTGGTAGTTGTTGTGGCTCTGTTCGCCGAGCTGGGAATTTTTGTTGCAAGCGTTTCGTCCCCTTTCTAGGTGACATCTTCAGTACTTGGGAGCCTCCTGTGAAGCGCTTCTGTCATGTTTCCTTCAGCATTTATAGTGGCTTGTCTCTGCCGCTTCCGGTTGCCAGTTGCTGTCCGCTGCAGTGGCCGGTATATTGGGTCCAGGTCGATATGTTTGTTGATAGAATTTGTGGATGAGTGCCATGCCTCTAGGAATTCCCTGGCTGTTCTCTGTTTGGCTTGCCCTATAATAGTAGTGCTGTCCCAGTCAAATTCATGTTGTTTGTCGTCTGTGTGTGGGGCTACTAAGGATAGCTGGTCATGTCGTTTCGTGGCTAGTTGGTGTTCGTGGGATGCGGGTTGTTAGCTGTCTTCCTGTTTGTCCTATGTAGTGTTTTGTGCAGTCCTTGCATGGGATTTTGTACACTATGTTGGTTTTGCTCATGCTGGGTATCGGGTCCTTCATTCTTGTGAGTTGTTGTCTGAGAGTGGCTGTTGGTTTGTGTGCTGTTATGAGTCCCAGTGGTCGCAGCAGTCTGGCTGTCAGTTCGGAAACGCTCCTGATGTATGGTAGTGTGGCTAGTCCTTTGGGTTGCGGCATGTCCTTGTTCCGTTGTCTTTCCCTTAGGCATCTGTTGATGAAGTTGCGTGGGTAACTGTTTTTGGTGAATACCTTGTATAGGTGTTCTTCTTCCTCTTTTTGCAGTTCTGGTGTGCTGTAGTGTGTTGTGGCCCTTTTGAATAGTGTCCTAATGCAACTTCGTTTGTGTGCGTTGGGTGGTTGCTTTCATAGTTCAGGACTTGGTCTGTGTGTATGGCTTTTCTGTATACCTTCGTGGTGAATTCTCCGTTCGGTGTTCTCTGTACCATCACGCCTAGGAATGGGAGCTGGTTGTCCTTTTCTTCCTCTCTAGTGAATCGGATTCCTGTGAGTGTGGCGTTGATGATCCGGTGTGTGTTCTCTATTTCTGTGTTTTTAATGATTACAAATGCTGCAACCCAAAGGACTCCTAACAGCACACAAACCAACTCACCAGGACAAAGGACCCGATACCCAGCATGAACAAAACCAACGTAGTGTACAAAATCGACAACCAGCTATCCTTAGTAGCCACACACGGAGGTGACAAACAACGTGAATTCAACTGGGACAACACTACTATTATAGCGCAAGCCAAACAGAGAACAGCCAGGGAATTCCTAGAGGCATGGCACTCATCCACAAATTCCATCAACAGACACATCGACCTGGACCCAATATACCGGCCACTGCAGCGGACAGCAACTGACAACCGGAAGCGGCAAAGACAAACCACTATAAATGCCGAAGGAAACATGACAGAAGCGATTCACAGGAGGCTCCCAAGCACTGAGGATATCACCTAGAAAGGGGACGAAACGTTTGCCACAAAACCTCCCAGCTCGGCAAACAGAACCACAACAACGAGCACCCGAGCTACAAATCTTCTCCCAAACTTTGAATCTGGTAGTTTCCTAGTCAGCATGTTGATTCTAGTTTTTAATCATTTAAAACAATTGAAGTTAAATTCTTCAGATGCTATGGTGGAACTGGAACTCATGTCACTATCATTAGTTCAAGCATTTGAATTAAGAGATCAGTTAACACACCACTACACTACAGGTGTAATGGACCAGTTGTGTTCCTCTGCAACCTCACGCTAAAGAAAATTGCACTGTAGAAGACTGCTAATAGAAAATCGCTATGCCCTTTCAGGCAACAAGTTCGCATTATGCAAACAACGTCCACAATTCGTCAACCACGTTTTAGCCAATTCACGCTGACAAAACACACATCATAGCAGTACAACCTCTACTGTCATAAACATGGTAAAACATCTGTCCACATTTTTTGTTGAAGTTTGCATTCCTTGGACTTCAGGGAACAGAGGTGAGTTGTGCCAGACAATAAATCCACCATGGCAGCATGTCATAATTTTAATTATTGAAACAATATCAAATGTTAAGATGAGGATATAGCTGAACAGTTTAGCAGCTGCAGAAATGTGGTAAACAGAGGGCAGAAGGCTAATACGGCTGAGAATTTACAATAAGTAGTGAATTGGTACAGAATGTTTCTGTACTGGCAACGCCCAAGAGTAATATTGTTCAGAATGGGAATCAAATACAGAGGAACCTTGATTATCCAAAGGAGATCGTGAGGTCCCGATGGAAACATTACACCAAAGACGTGTTTCCAACAGTGATCGCGTCTTTTATTTACAGTGACGAAACAGGCACCGTCTCCAAATGACTGACCTCCTGCCCGCTCTCTCCCCAGACTTTCACTAGAGTACTGCAGAGGGGTGTACCCTAACCCCACCCCTTCCCTAACTAATCTCTTCAACATTGTCCTGTATTAGGTAAACACGGAACCTGTCAAAATGTTGCAGTAAAAAGCTGTGGCTGTGTCTGCTTTTTGAAGACTTAACCCTCAGAGGCAGCAGTAGCCTTGCTGTTGGTGTCCGTCAGCTGCCCCAGAGATGGGGCGGTGTTGGATGGGTTTTTTTTTGGGGGGGTTGGCTGGACAGAGGCACTGGGTGGTGTCTTGCACGCTGTGTGCTGCTGCGAGTCTCCTGAACAGGGAGCAGACATTAAAAAACACCAAGCCTTAGAGGAAAGGCATTTAAAAATCAAATAACCGAATGAAGTAGTGCCTGCCCATCATGTTCAGATAAAGTTTTTTTGTAAAAAATCTCTGTATGGTAACAATGAGGCCCTGTAAAATAAAAAAAGCCAATGAGTGGGTATATGAATACCAATCAAGAGATAACAGATTGACATTAAAGGAAGTATAGGAGGAGAAAGAACAAATAAATTGAGCTGAAGTTGATATCAATAAGGAAGAGAATGACTGAAGCCGTGAAGATAATTGATCAGACACACTTATGTTAATTGGGTGGAGTGGTAATACAAAGATGAGAAAAGCATGCAAAACTTATAAAATAGGCATCAACTGTAGTAATGTGTGTTCAATTCATGGAGTTGAGGAAGCATATTAAGGGCTTGGTTAGAACATAAAAGCATTAACTGAAATTGCATCAGAAATGAGCAAGTTCAATTCTATGGAGACCAAAGAAACTGAGATTCTGCTGAGCAGCAAAGATGTGGTGGTTTGATAAAACTGTTCAAAACCATGAATGGCTTTGATAAATAAATATAAATTGCTTCTGTGGCAGAAGGACCTCTCAATGGATCTAAGGTAATTGGCAAAAAAAAAGTGACAGGATTAAAACCATTTAAAAAAAACACTAGGATCCAGAATCAAGTACCAACAAACTTGGTTAAACATCCAAAACAGAACTGAATAAAAATTTAAGGGAAACAAAGCAAGATTTTGGGGAAAAAGCAGGGGAGAGGATTAATTGGCAGCTTTATTGAAAGCCAGCATAGACAGGATAAGCTGTCATCTGTAAATGAAACTGACAATCATGATTCAGGAATACAGCTGGATGCAAGACAAGATGAATGGTAAGCCTATTTTCACTGTTTCTAATTAAGACTATGAATGATTAAATCTTAAATATAGATCATAAGACCATAAGACATAGGAGCAGATATCAGGCCATTCAGCCCATCAAGTCTGCCCCACTATTCAATCATGGCTGATAGATTCTTAATTATCAAAAGAGATCAAGCAGGAGAATGGGGTTGAGATACCTATCTATCTCAGTCTTAAATATACTCAATCACCTGGTCTCCACAGCCTTCTGTGGCAATGAATTCCATAGATTCACCACTCTCTGGCTGAAGAGGGTTCTCCTTATCTCCATTCTAAAAAGGTCTTCTTTGCTCTAAAGCTGTGCCCTCAGGCCCTAGTCTCTCCTACCAACGGAAACATCTTCCCAATACATACTCTGTCCAGGCCATTCAGTATTCTGTATTTTTCAATTAGATTTCCCGCCCAATCTTCTAATCTTCATTGAATATTGATTCAGAGTCCTCAAATGTTCCTCATAAATTAAGCTTTTCATTCCTGGGACTATTCTCGTGAACCTCCTCTGAATCCAATCCAGGGCCAGTATATCCATCCTATGATATGGGGCCCAAAACTGCACACACACTAGTCAAACTGTGATCTGACCAGAGCCTCATCCTGCTTTTATATAGATATTCATAATTATTTACTAAATGGGAAACAGCTTTAAGATAAATCTCAAATTATCTTGTGTAGTTACAAAAATTGTAAAGCTTACAAATAATAAAATCCAGGCAACAAAAAAAAAACTGACAATAATTGTTGAGAATTCCACTCACCTTCCTGATTGCATCAATTTCATTTCTTAGCAACTATTGCATTGAGGCCTAATGTTATACATATCAAGAACCAATAGCTAAGTAAGTGACCCACAAATTTTCAGAGGCAAAGTGCTGTTCATCCAAGTAAATGAATCTAAACAAAACTACAGAAATAACAAACATAAACAAAAGCCAAGTACAAGTGACCTTACAACAGGAATAGCCCGTTTTGCTGTTATTTTGACATTCAGAACATTAATGAATGATTGTGTGCTAGGATAGCACATTAGCAGAAATGCACTGCAGAAAGATACAATGCAAATTTCTATTAGTAATTTTGCACTTGAGTTTTCTATATTCAGTTATGCCAAACATCTGATCATATATTAATACGAGAACATCCTGAATGTCAGCAGGAATGGTAGATTAGAGGCACATTAACTTGGTTACTTGCATGCACTCCCACAACTGATTATACATATAACTGACAAGCATCTTTGAGCAGCAAGTATAGGTGCACAGCCTCAGCCAAGGAAAAGTGCATAGTGAGCTAAAAAGTAGAAATGAGGAACAACACTATACTTTGGATCACTAATTCAATAACCCATTCACAAATATCTTAAATAATTTTTAAAGCAATTTTCATTAAGCTTCTCTACCTCTTTGGACTTCCGCATTCCCACAACATATTGCATCCTTTAGCTGTTCAATCCTGATTTTGCACGACATAATCTTCCATTTCTGAAAATAAAAAAAATGGAATTTATTACTTGACAGCTCAAGTATACAAAAGGAAACAAATAAAATCAAATTTCTAATTGCTCGACCTCCCTAAAATCAATTGCCTTTTTAAATCAAAAGCTGGTGTGAATTAGAATATATTTTCTGTTGCTGACGTTCAGAGATACAGGCTAGATATACAGCAATCTGCTATGTATTGACCCTGTAAGTTGCATGCTAAAATAATAACAAAAAAATTGTTAACAAAACTCAGCAAGTCAGCCAGCAACTGTGGAGAGAAACAGAGCCAGTGTTTCAAACTTTAACTCTCTGCAGTTGCTGTCTGCGCTTTGCCAACTGTTTTTATTCTTATTTCAGGTTTCCAGTGTCAACAGTACTTCACTTTCAAAGTTATAAAGCTGTGTAACTCAAGATTTAATTAACTCAATTAATCTGAGCGCCACAACTGGCACAAGTATTGTTTTTGTTTTGGCATTTTGACTTATTAATATTTGTGGAAATCACAATTTAGAGAAGGTAGTTGTTGACTATGAGACTTGGAGTGGAATCCAGGAGTGGCAACAGTAAAAGTCTTCAAGGATATCCTGACTATGACGTCAATGAGTGTGGGGGATCCAGGAACAGAAATTTCAGAATATTGAACGTACTAAAAAGCTATCGAAAGTCAAACAAATTATAAAATCTGTAACTCTAGCTCCTAAAAAGAATTCTGAATGCAGTCATGCAGTGGGACATGGGTAGGGTGTAGGTTTTCTCGCTAAGTTGTAGGTTTGATATCCAGACGTTTCACCACGTGGCTAGGTAACATCATCAGTGGCAACATCCAAGTGAAGCGAAGCTGTTGTCTCCTGCTTTCTATTTATAGGTTTGTCTTGGATGGGGTTCCTGGAGCTTGTGGTGATGTCATTTCGTGTTCGTTTTTGGAGGGGTTGATAGATGGCATCTAGATGTTTGTGTTTGTTTACGGCATTGTGGTGGGAGTGCCAGGCCTGTAGGAATTCTCTGGCATGTCTTTGCTTAGCCTGTCCCAGGATAGATGTGCTGTCCCAAGAGAAATTGTGGTTTTTGTCATCCGTGCATAGGGCTGCGAGGGCGAGAGGGTTGTGTGTTTTTGTGGCTAGCTGGTGTTCGTGTATCCTGGTGGCTAACCGTTTTCCTGTTTGTCCTAATTAAGTGTTTGTGGCAGTCCTGGCATGGAATTTTATAGATGACGTTGGTTTTGTCCATGGGTTGTACTGGGTCTTTTACGTATGTCAGTTATTGTTTGAGAGTGCTGGTGGGTTTATGCGCTACTAGGATTCCGAGGGGGGGGGGGGGGTGGGGGGGTGTGTGTGATGGGTGCTGATTATCATGCCCTCAGGATATACTGCTGCAGTGTCCTCTTCTCAACCATGAATAACCTCCTGGCCATCTCGTTGCTCTGAGGTGAATAGTCAGCATTCAGTCGCATTCTTAACACTTCTCCTAATTAAGCAATCTATGCCATCTGAATCACAACATTGGTAGCATCCAGCATCAGGCTGACAAGACAAAGAATTCACATGTAGATGCTAGACAATGTTCATTTCCAAGAAAAAGACACTCACACCTTGTGTTTACTTTCAATAGTTCCACCTTCAACAAGATCTTTTTTTTGGTATGGGGTTCTCTCCATTGACAATTTAAATGTATAATAGCATGCCTGAATAATAAAAAAAACTCTTCAAATCCAGCTGTCCAAAAAGAAGACACTTTTATAACTTCCATACATTGACTGAAGAGGAGTGAAATCAAAGAAATCATTTTGGCTAGGTACCCCATTGGTGCAGTGTGGTTCCAAACTAATTACTGGCCTCACACTCTCCTCTAGCACATGCTCCAAAGGACACTAACCCAGCAAGCTTGATCTGACCACCTAACTCAAAAAATCTGATAATACTCAAAATCCAGTACAAGCTTGGTCCAGAGGTTGCTAAATCTGAGGTACTGTTCCTGCACATCTAAATCCTTTTGATTTTTGAGGTGGATACGAACACTGATCCAGTAATCTGAATAAATACACACATTAAACAACACAGTTGTTACTTTGTACTAAAAAGACATACAAAAACTCACCAGCTGATCAGATTTCCACTTGCCTTCAATAGCTTTTAAAACTCTGCAAAACAATGAACAGAACTGAGAGCATAATTCATTATGCAGAAGTACACAAAAAGCATTATCACACCAAATGCATTTTTGCTCAAATTTTCAACCTAAATGATCCTTGCAAAATTACAGCCACATATTCAAGCAAATTATGTATAAAATTAGAACATTAATTCTTACTGTTGCTGATATTTTTCTTTCTCATTCCTCAAGTGTTTTAACCGTTCCATCTTGTCAACATACCTGAGAGAAATCAAATGTCAGATTTCAATTCCTGTATTTTTGAGCAGCCAATGCAATTGCTGATTAAGTGCAAGCATACAAAATGTTTATTTTTAAAGACAGTCCAAAACCCTTCCACAGCAAATTTTCAGGATACATATTTAATTTTGGTCAATATTTTAGGTCAATTTAACCAGGAAGTTGTTATTACACACAAAAGGTTATACTAAATTTGGAAATTTGATTGAACCTTTTCTAAATTATAACAGAAACAAATACTAAATGAATCAGTTAATTTGTCACGTGAATTATAAACAATATATTTCATGATAATTACTATTGGAATTATTGTAGACCTAACTACTCCTGGACAGATAACCTTGCCAAAAATTCATCCTTGACTGGAAGAGCAGAGTGCTGGAAAAGCACAGCCGGTCAGACAACATCCAAGGACCAAGAGAGTCAATGTTCTGGGCATAAGCCCATCTCATTCCTGATGAAGAGCTTATGCCCGAAACATAGACTTTCCTGCTCCTCAAATGCTGTCTGACCAGCTGTGCTTTTCCAGCACCATAGTCTTAGACTCTGATCTCCAGCATCTACAGTCAATAGACAATAGGTGCAGGAGTAGGCCATTCAGCCCTTCGAGCCTGCACCGTCATTCAATATGATCATGGCTGATCATTCCTAATCAGTATCCTGTTCCTGCCTTATCTCCATAACCCTTGATTCCACAATCCTTGAGAGCTCTATCCAACTCTTTCTTAAATGAATCCAGAGACTGGGCCTCCACTGCCCTCTGGGGCAGAGCATTCCACACAGCCACCACTCTCTAGGTGAAGACATTTCTCCTCATCTCTGTCCTAAATAGTCTACCCCGTATTTTTAAGCTGTGTCCTCTGGTTCAGCACTCACCCATCAGCGGAAACATGTTTCCTGCTGCCAGAGTGTCCAATCCTTTCATAATCTTATATGTCTCAATCAGATTCCCCTCTCAGTCTTCTAAACTCAAAGGTATACAAGCCCAGTCGCTCCAGTCTTTCAGTGTAAGGTAATCCTGCCATTCCAGGAATTGACCTCATGAAGTCCTTGCCTTCTCCAGTAATTCATCTTGGCTGTATATTTCAGCCTCTTATAAAAGTCAGATCACAATTACATATTCAGATTTAAGTAATGTTTTGCAATACGTCCAAACGTTCAGAGCAAAATGGAGCTCTCAGTATACTACACAGCATACAGTTATCTTTTGCCCTTTAGAGTATCATTGACAATAGGTTTGGAGATTTCAAGGCATATGGATATATGTTAAATCTCAGTCAGTCAGATGGCCAGAGAGATAGGTCTATATATTTTATAATAGTGCGAAATGAACTGCAATTTAAACAACGATTCTAGAGTAGAGTAATGAAGGAACTCTACCATTCTCTAGTTCAAATAACCAGCAAGGTTAGGGAGAACCAAAGTTGTGCAAGGGCACAATTAGTTTTAAAAGTTAGATAACTCTTCTTTCTGCATTGAAAGGCTCACTAGCTACTGTAGAACTGACTGCACTTCTTTAAGAGAAATGGAAATGCTTTTTCTGCACAAGGGACAGATATCCTATCACATAAATGAGTGCCTTTGTGATCTCCTCAAACAATCTGAATTGTTTAAAGGGGTCACATAAAAACACTCAAGACCATCTTTTTCATTTCACCTAGGTTTGTGAAGTGCCTTAGGCCATTTCATGATATCGAAGCTATATAAACAAACTGTTCTGATTTGGAGATGCCAGTGTTGGACTGGGGTGTACAAAATTTTTTTAAAAATCACAACACCAAATTATAGTCCAACAGGTTTAATTGGAAGCACACAAGCTTTCGGAGCAACCTGCACACTCCCACATGCACCCCCTCGCAGACTTAAGACACACTGCATCGACCACACACACACTTTCTCACACTCACAACCCCCACCCCAGACAGACAGACAAAGACCCACATGCACACATATTTTGTGTGGTGAATTTGTATTGCAGAGTTACATTGCACTTTGCTCAAAAACTGCATACATTCATGTAGAACTCTGAGCTCAAAAACTGCATGAATTTATGTAAAACATTTTTCTCACTTATTAGATTAGAATCAATCAATCTAAACATCAGGTCATAGACAGAGAACACAGGGGGCTAACACCTTCAACATATTGTCTAGCTATCACCATTGTTAGCAGCTAACCCGAGAATGCAACTTTAAAAAGGGTTTTGTGATTTACACATGAAAGAAGTGAATATCACTGTATTCCAATAGATGAAAGGCTTAACAGACAATCAATTTTTCCAATGTATAATTTCAGTTACATCACACTGCAAATTTTTGCTATAAATTCTGTGTTACGATCGAGCCCTCCACAATCACCTGAGGAAAGAGAGTCGCTCCGAAAGCTAGTGTGCTTCCAATTAAACCTGTTGGACTATAACCTGGTGTTGTGATTTTTAACTTTAAACAAACTGCTGGTTTTCTCTAGCTTATCACCTCACCAGCATATTGTATAGCTCAAAGTGGAACATGTAGTGTCTGTTGTGTTTTACCCTACATGTGACTGAACGTTTTAAATGTCATGACCAACTGGCACACTGTGTTGCTCAGATTGCACTCTATGGTCTATTTTCAACCATAAATTCTCTGGTCATTAATCTCTCTTGACCTCCACCCTGTCATCTGGCTTTCCTTTTTGCACTCTTTACCCCTTTCTCAACTGCTCAAAAGACTATCCTATTTCTAGCTTTTTATTTACCTCTGACAATGGGTCACAGACCAGAAATATTAACTCAGTTATCATTCCCCATAAATGCTGCCACACCTGTGTACTAATTGTAGTATGTACTGCTTTTACTTAAATTTCCAATATCTGAAGCACATTACTTTGGTATTCAAGTCTATATCATGAATGGATAAGGCACCACAAATATAAACAAATGTTTGATACATCTGTGGTTCTTTGTCCATTTATCAGTTTTGTAAGTAACTGAAATTATGTGTAAAATGAACATTGCTATTAAAAGTCGTATTTTTTGTTGTTTACAAGGAGTCTTTAAAGGAAATTTACATCATTTAAATCAGACTTTCATTGATCTTACAGAAATTACAAATTGCTTACAGCTTACATTGAACCCATTTGGGGGCTGCGAAAAAAAGTGATTACCATTTGCCAATGTAACAATTGCCTTTTGAATTGTGGATTAGTGCTGCAGAGTATGCTCGAGACCAAATAAATGTCTAAATGCAAGACCAAGTGAAATTATTTTTGAGCTCAACATGACATTATTAGCAACATGCAATCCTTTATAAATGCTGCAACAACCCTGAATATCCGGTATGAACAAAATATAAAGGGTTAAGTAATATATGTTTTCAACAAGATACTGAATACAAAGCTAAGGTGTAATCTCAAAAAGTAACATGCTCAGTTTAGCTGTGTCAAAACATAGCTGGCGAGTGGTTGGCCGTGACCCATCTTTTCCTTGTGTACTAACGAGGCAGCAGTTTTTTGCGTGCTTCTATTTCTAACAATTTAGCTCTACAATCTCACGGCGATTTCAGTTTGTATTCAAAATTTGAAGAATAGTAAAACTAATAACGAAATTTACATATTCACAGTCTTTTCCCCTTCCACGAGAACCTAAAAACAGATAGCGATGCCCATTAGAGGCCTATACAATTTTAAACATCAACGGATTTCACAATAACCAAATCGTAATCTTTCGCCTGTTAGACTACTGACGGAAAAAGGGTGGTTAAGTGATGAACCATACTTTCCCACAGCTACAGCCCAACAGATAACGCGTCAATAACTATCTTATTGAGCATTTGTTTAACACATCTTTAAGCATTTCCCCAAACGAGATGGCCTGAGTGACTTCATATTTTGTCTTTATATTGCCTTCCGGGCTGATTTGAAAACTTTGCCCAGAAGATAGGGTGGTGTGCCCGCTCACGTTAGCGTATCAATGCTGGTAAACAATACCTCTCCGAGTTCCTACTATCGAAGTAAACGAATTCTCCGGCCAAGATACATTTAGCGCAGGTAAGGCGCCTTCTGGCGGTGTTGCAGAGTGGGCAGCGCTCCACAGCCACGTAGAGGCCCTCGGCATCATCCACCGAATCGAGCAGCGGCGGCGGTAGGTCGCGAGTTTGCCCGGGCCCGGCTCGTGTTATCTTACTCCGCTCTGTGGGAGACGCCATATTAAGAGCGCGCAGCCTTGTCACGTGGTTTTGTTTAACCCGGGTGTGTTATGGGAGACGTTTGTTGATCAGGTGACTCACAGCCCGGACCAATTATTTTCGGCGCGCGTAAGGCGATTGGCAGGTGGGAGAGAAGCCCCGCCCATCGGGAACGTCACAGCCTTGCATGTCATCAACTGGAGAATTTGAAAGGTAGGGCTTAACGCTTCTTCACCATGGGATATAAATTTCTGTCTTTTCTTCCACCGCCCCATCACCAGCACTCGCTGATTAACAGTGGGTCATTGCCAACTTTTTGGAACTCGGAGTTTGCTGGATTTAAACCAGTGACACACCAATTTTAAAATTAGACGCTAGGGAACTTGAATTTGAAAAATCAAAACATGCTGTAGGTATTACCACCTCAAAAGATTAAATTTTAAAGGTGATGCACTGTTCTTAATACACAGGTTATACAGGTTTACAAAATTATGAGGGGCATGAATAGGATAAATAGACAAAGTCTTTTCCCTGGGTTGGGGGGAGTCCAGAACTAGAGGGCATAGGTTTAGGGGAAAAGATTAAAAGGCATTTGGATGGGTATATGAATAGGAAGGGTTTGGAGAAATATGGACCAGGTGCTTGCAGGTGGGACTGGTATGGGTTGGCATATCTGGTCGGCCTACACAAGTTGGACCAAAGGATGCATTTCCATGGTGTTCGTGTCTATGACTCTAAGTGGGTGTGAATAGGGGAGGCATGATTGGTGTCGTCAGCAAACTTACTAAAATTGATAGTGGACAGTAAAGAAGATTACCTGAGAGTACAAAGGGACATTAAGCAGATGTAGTTATGCCTTGGAGACAGCGGTGTTGGACTAGGGTGTACAAAGTTTAAAATCCCACAACACCAGGTTATTGTCAAACAGATTATTTGGAAGCACTAGCTTTCGGAGTGCTGCTCCTGCTTCAGGTGATTGTGGACAATTAGATTGTTGAAGATACAGAATTTATAGCAAAAGTTTACAGTGTGATGTAACTCAAATTACCTATTGAAAAAGACCCGGATTATTTGTTAAGGCTGCCGTCTTTAACGATAACCATGTTGGTTTCAGTTCTTTCTTATGTAAATTGCAAAACCTTTTTTTTTAAAAAGTTACATTCTCAAAGTGCACTTTAACAGTTGGTGTCATGGCGGCTCAGATAAGGTATTGAAGATGTTAACTCCCTGTAAGGCTGTCTTTGCCACAATAGTCAGACTGATTCTAATCTATAAAAAAAACAGACTGACAGAATCTTACATGGATTCATGCAGTTTGAGAAAAGTAAAATGTAATTCCGCAAGTACCAATTCACCCAGAAACTTGTGTATGTGTGCATGTGGGTGTGTGTGGTTGCGGAGGGGTTTATGAGTGTATGTGAATATAAAGGGGTTTAAGTCGGTGAGTGAGTGAGTGATTGTGGTCACCTGTAGTGTGATATGAATCCAAGGTCCCAGTTGAGGCTATCCCCATGGGTACTAAGCTTGGCTATCAGACTCTGCTCACCCAGTTGGCATTGTTGCCTGTCCCAAAGTATGCCTTGGAGGACAGTCACCTGAAGGTCCGAGGTAAAATGTCCTGGACCACTGAAGTGTTCTCCGACTGGGAGGGAACACTCCTCTGTTAATTGTTCTGCGGTGTTCATTCATCTGTTGACATAGTATATTGGTGAGACCAAGCAGAGGCTATGCTTTAGGGCATCCTTGCTTGCAGCATATAAGATAGCCAATGTTGTCTGAGTTGCATGAGTACCTGCCACGTACATGGTGGTATCTGTGTCGACATTGACACGTCTTGCAACATCAACCGTGACTCGGTTGTATGGTATTGTCCTGAAAGCTGGGCAGTTTGCTATGAACAATGATCTGTTTGAGGTTTGGTGGTTGTTTAAAGGCGAGAGGTGGAGGTATGGGAAGGTCTTGGTGAGGTGCTCATTCTCATTGATAATGTGTTGCAGGCTGCAAAGAACATGGCATAGTTTTTCGGCTCCTGGGAAGTACTGGACAACAAAGGGTACCCTGTCAGTTGCAGTTCGTGTTGGTCTCTTATGGAGGTCATTACAGTTCCTCCCTGTGGCACGTCGGAACTGGCATTCAATGAGTTGAGCATTGTACGCCGTTCTTATGAGGGCATCCGTGAGTTCTTTCAAGTGCCTGTCCTGTTCCTCCTTATCTGAACAGATAATGTGTAGGGGATCGCTGTTTAAATACGTTTTGGGTGGAAGCTGGAGAAGTGTAGCATCGTGAGGTTATCCGTGTGTTTGCGATAGAGTGTAGTGCTGAGGTGCCTATGCTTGATGGAGATGCATGTATCTACACTCTACACACATCACCATACTGTACTGCAAATCCACGTTTAACCTTATGATCTACACTTCTCCAGCTTCCACCTGAAACATTAAAACAGCCATCCCCTATAGACAAGCCTTACGCATACACAGGATCTGTTCAGATGAGGAGGAACATGATGGGCACTTGGAAGTACTTAAGGATGTCCACAAAAGAACGGGATACAATACTCAACTCATCGACCACCAGTTCAGATGTGCCACAGCAAGGAATCATAATGACCTCCTCAGGAGACAGACACGAGCTGCAACTGACAGGGTACCCTCCATTGTCCACTACTTCCCAGGAGCCAAAAAACTACGCCATGTTCTTTGCAGCCTGCAACACATTATCAATGAGGATCAGGACCTCACCAAGACCTTCCCCACACCTCCACTTCTCACCTTCAAGCAACCATCAAACCTCAAACATTGTTCATAACAATACTGTACGACCTTGTCACGGTAGACACTGCAAGATGTGTCAGAACGTTGACACTGATCCCACCATTACACGTGGGGACACCTCCCACCATGTACGCAGCAGGTACTCATCCAACCCAGCCAACATTGTCTATCTCATACGGAGCAGGCAAGGAGGCCCTGAGGCATGGTACATTGGCAAGACCAAGCAGAGGCTATGGCAATAGATGAATGGACACCTCAGAACCAACAGACAGGAGTGCTCCCTCCCAGTCGGAGAACATTTCATCAGTCCGGGACATTCAACCTCGGACCTTCGGGTGATCATCCTCCAAGGCATACTTCGGAATAGGCAACAATGAAAAGTGGCTGAGCAGAGGCTGATAGCCAAGTTCAGTACCCATGGGGATGGCCTCAACCGAGACCTTGGGTTCATGTCACACTACAGGTGACCCCATTGCACTATATACACACACACACACACACCCTCTCACAGGCTTAAACCCCTTTACGCTCACACAAACCCACATGCACACGTAAGTTTGTGGGGTGAATTTGTACTTGCAGAATTACATTTTACTTATCTCAAAAGCTGCATGAATCCATGTAAGATTCTGTAAATCCGTTTTTTTAAAGATTAGAATCAGTCTGACCATTGTGGCACAAATAGCCTTACAGGGAGTTAACATCTTCAATATCTTATCTGGGTTGACATGACACCAACTGCACTTTGAGAATGTAACTTTTAAAAAGGGTTTTACGATTTACATAAGAAAGAACGGAAATCAACATAGTCATTCGAAAAGAGGGCAGCCTTAACAAACAATCCAGGTCTTTTTCAATATGTAATTTGAGTTACATCACCCTGTAAACGTTTGCTATAAATTCTGTGTCTTCAACAATCTAATTGTCTACAATCACCTGTAGAAGAACTGGCACTCCGAAAGCTCATGCTTCCAAATAAACCTGTTGGACGATAACCAAGTGTTGTGTGATTTTTATCTTTGACCAGATGGGCAAATAAGCCAAGGAGGGCCGGACAGTGTTCAATCTAGATAAATGTGAGGTGCTACATTTTGGTAGGGAAAGTCAGGGCAGGACTTCTACATTTAACAGTAAGGACTTGGGGAGTGTTGCCGAATAAAGACTTTGAGGTGCAGGTTCATAGTTCCTTGAAAGTGGAGTCACAGGTAGACAAGCCAGTGAAGAAAGCATTTTGTATGCTTGCCTTTCTTTGTCAGTGCATTAAGTATAGGAGTTGGAAGATCATATTGGTTAGGCCACTTTTGGAATACTGTGTGCAATTTTGATCTTTGCTATAAGAAGGATGTTGCGAAACTTGAAAGGGTTCAGAAAAGATTTACAAGGATATTGCCAGGGTTGGAGAGTTTGAGCGATAGGGGGAGGTTGAATATGCTGTGGCTATTTTCCCTGGAGCATTGGAGGCTGAAGCAAGACCTTATAGAAGTTTATAAAATCATGAGTGGCATGGATAGGGTAGTCAAGGTATTTTCCCCCAGCATAGGGGAGTTGAAAACAAGAGGGCCTAGGTTTAAAAGTGAGAGGGGAAAGATTTAAAAATGGGAACTAAGGGGCACCATCTACATGGTGCGTGTATGGAACATCTCCACTTCCTTTGGCAGCAGAGAAGGTCGGTACAATTAAAACATTTAAAAGACATCTGAATGGGTATATGAATTGGGACAGTTTAGAGAGATGTGGACCAGGTGCTGGTGAATGTTCGGAAAAGCGTTAAGGATGCAAGGGTTAGACGACTTGAGCTATAGGGAGAGGTTGAATAGGCTAGAGCTGTTTGCCCTGGAGAGTCGGAAGCAGAGGGGTTTATAAAATCAGGAAGGCTATGGATAGAGTAAATAGACAAAGTCTCTTCTCTGAGGTGAGGGAGTCCAGAACCAGAGGACATCAGTTTAGGGTGAAACACGAAAGATATAGAGGAGACCTAATGGGCAGAGTTTTCATGCAGAGGGTGGTACGTGTATGAAATGAGCTGCCAGAGGAAGCGGTGGAGACTCGTACAATTGCAACATTTGAATGGCATCTGAATGGGCATATGAATGGTAAGGGTTTAGAGGGATATGGGCCAGGTGCTGGCAGGTGGCACTAGATTGGGTTGGGATAGCTGGTCGGCATGGACAGGTTGGACCAAAGGGTTTGTTTCCATGCACTTCATGTATATGAACATGATTCTAAATGGAACTAGATTGATTTAGGATATCTAGTCAGCATGGATGAATTGGGCCAAGGGTCAGTTTCTGTGCTATATATCTATGACTAAGTGAATACTAGATTCACAAACTGGAAAAGCCCAGAATGCATGTCACCTTACCCAGAAATAAGTACTCAATCGATTAATGATCATTATTGGATTCAGGTGAGCATTTGTCCTCTTGGGTTGACAGTTTCCAAATATAAACGTAAACGACATCCTAAGTATATTTCACACAGGTATTAAATACATTGTTCAGTGAACAGTTGATTATTTCATACCAGATATTTATGATTTCAATTTTAAATAAGTTATATTGGACTCAATGTTAACTCTTTCCAGAGAAGACACTTGATCTGCTGAGTTTTTCCAGCATTTATTTCATTGCTAATTTTCTCCTGTTGGCATTTGAAAATTTTGCAGCTATTGCTCCCTTGTTAAAAGTAGTCATTATTCAGGTTCAGATTTCTACAAATTGACAACATGTACAAGTTTGAGCATCAAGGGATTTCAAAACCTGGAGAATCAGCATGTGATAGCGCAGAGTTAAAACATAGCTCAAATCCAGTTCTGTCACAACCCAGTGTTCACACATTAGAGGTGCACAGCACAGAAACAGACCCTTTGGTCCAACTCATCCATGCGGACCAGATATCCCAACCCAATCTCGTCCCGCCTGCCAGCGAGGCCTCTATCCCTCCAAACCCTTCCTATTCATATACTCATTCAGATGTCTGTTAAATAATGCAATTGCACTAGCCTCCAGAACTTCCTCTGGCAGCTCATTCCATACAGACACCACCCTCTGCGTGAAAAAGTTGCCCCTTAGGTCCCTTTTATAATCTTTCCCCTCTCACCTAACCCTATGTCCTCTAGTTTTGGACTCCCTCATCCCAGGTAAAAGACTGTCTATTTATCCTATCCATGCCTGTCATGATTTTATAAACTTCTGAGGTCACCCCTCAGCCTTCGATGCTCCAGAGAAAACAAACCCAGCCTATTCAGCCTCTCCCTGTAGTACAGATCCTCCAACCCTGGCAACATCCTTCTAAGTCTTTTCTGAATCTTTTCAAGTTTCACAACATCCTTCCAATAGGAAGGAGACCAGAATTGTACACAGTTTTCCAAAAGTGGCCTAACCAACGTCCTGTTCAGCTGCAACATGACCTCCCAATTCCTGTACTCAATACTCTGACCAATAAAGGAAAGCATACCAAACACCTTCTTCACTAGGTCATTTACTTGTGGCTCTATTTCAAGGAGCTATGAATATGCACTCCAAAGTCTCTTTGTTCAGCAACACTCCCTAGGACGTATCCACTTAATGGTAAGGTCCTGCTAGATTTGCTTTCCCAAAATGCACCATCTCACATTTATCTAAATTAAACTCCATCTGCCATTCCTCAGCCCACTGGCCCATCCGATCAAGATCCCGTTGTAATTGGAGGTAACCTTTTGCCCTGTCCACTACATCTCCAATTTTGGTGTCGGACCCAACACCGATCCTTGTGACACTCCACTGGTCACAGGCCTCCAGTCTGAAAAACAACTTTCCACTACCATCTTCTGTCTTCTATCTTTGAGCCAGTTCTGTATCCAAACTGCTAGTTCTCCCTGTTAGTGAGAACCAAAGGGCCTGTACTGCACTGTAATTTTCTATGTTCTATATATTAACCTTGCTAACCAGTCTCCCCTGGGCAAACTTGTCAAACGCTTTACTGAAGTCCATATAGATCACGTCGACTGCTCTGCCCTCAATCCTCTTTGTTACTTCTTCAAAAAACTCAATCAAGTTCATGAGACATGATTTCCCACACATAAAGCCATGTCCTTGCCTTTCCAAATACATGTATATCCCTGTCCCTCAGGATTCCCTCCTGCCCACCACAGACGTCAGGCTCCCCGGTTGATAGTTCCCTGGCTTGTTCTTACCACTTTTCTTAAATAATGGTACCACATTAGCCAACCAACAGCCTTCTGGCACCTCATCTGTCTTTCAATGATACAGGTATCTCAGTAAGGCACAGAACAATCACTTGCTAGCTTCCCACACAGAATTCTAGGGTACTCCTGATCAGGTCCTGGGGATTTATCCACGTTTAGATTAGATTCCCTGCAGTATGGAAACAGGCCCTTCAGTCTACCATGTCCACACCAACCCTCCGAAGAGTAGCCCACTCAGACCCATTCCCAGACCCTATATTTACCCCTCACTAAGGCACCTAACACTATGGACAATTTAGCATGACCAATTCACTTGACCTGCACATCTTTGGATCGTGGGAGGAAAACCAGAGCACCTGGAGGAAACCCACACAAACACAGGGAGAATGTCTGTGTGGAGTTTGCACAATCACCCAAGGCTGGAATCAAACCTGGGTCCATGAAGCTATGAGGCAGCAATGCTAACCACTGAGCCACAGTTCCACCCTTTATGCATTTCAAGACATCCCACACTTCCTCCTCTAGAATATAGACATTTTTCAAGATGTCACCATCTATTTCTCCACATTCTATATCTTCCATGTCTGTCTCCACAGTAAACACGGATGCAAAATACTCATTTAGTACCACCCCCCCCCCCCCCCCCCCCCCCCATCTCCTGCGGCTCCATACAAAGATCGCCTTGCTGATCTTTGCGGGGCCCTATTCGCTCCAGAGTTACCTTTTTGTCCTTAATGTATTTGTAAAAACCCTTTGGATTCCTCCTTAACCCTATTTGCCAAAGCTATCTCATGTCCCTTTTTTGCCCTCCTGATTTCCCTCTTAAGTATACTCCTACTGCTTTATACTCTAAGGATTCACTCGATTTCTCCGATCTCTACCTAACATATCCTTCCTTCTTTTTACTCACCAAAACCTCAAATTTCTCTAGTCATCCAGCATTCTCTGCACCTACCAGCCTTTCCTTTCATCCTAACAGGAATATACTGTCTCTGGACTCTCGTTATCTCATTTATTGGGCTACAAGTAATACAAAAGCATTGTGACCATTTTAATACATTAGGGAATGGAGTTTGAATCAAAGCTTTTCTAATTTGCATGCTTCAACTAGTTATTTCTGAAGATTGGATTATGCTTCTGTCAGTAACCAAAGTGATGCATTTGTAATATAGAAGCTGCTTGATAGACTGGGATTTGTATGGACATTGTAATAACAAAAACTGGGGGGACAGGCAAGGAAATATATGATGAGAGATCTTCAACTGAACAAACAAGTCAAATGGCACAATATTGGACCAAGAATGGAAAAATATCTTAACAAATCTATTTATTTCATGATAAGTACAAGAATAATTTGAACACAATTTAGAATGCTTATCAATTTCTTTAGTTACAGGTTCTTTTCAACAGTACAACTCTGTCCTTAACTCTCAATTTTACAAATAGCAAAACATATTTCAAACAATAAGCTTTTTCCCAATCAAATACCAAAATCAGCCTAAATATTTTTAAAGTTTCATAGTTAGATCTTTCCATTTACAAAGAATATTTGAATAGCTTAATCACAACTAGTCCAAATATACTGCTTCAGACAATGACATTGGGTTCACCACTGTTTCCAATTTACTTGAAAGTTTGATTATATTTGCAGAAGGTACCTGAGGAGAGGCAACTCGGGATTAAAAACAAAAGGGTGAGCAGGACAAAAAATATAAATGGGTGAAGAAAGATGTGAGAAAAACACACCAAAAAAAAAAGGAAGAGCAACTGAGCACTTGTTCTAAAAAGGTATTAATTTACTGCAAATAAAGTTAGTTAAATTAGACTACCAGAATACAGTAGGGGACAACTCCAAATTAGTAAAAAATAATAGTATGACCAGTGCCAAGAAGTTCTTCCAACAAAATGATTAACACATGGAATGGAATGGTGGAGCATGATCACGTTCCACAGTTTAGGATGAAGCAAACATCAAGCATTTCTGGTTGGATGAATTAGAATGGTCCAAAAAGACCTACCCTCGTCGAAATCTTCATGATTTTGTGATTTGTGATAATAGGTGTGGTCCCAGGGAAGGGATTTTTAAAAAAATATACATCCTTATCCACATCATGTCAGTTTTGTATATGGATGTCACGAAGCCTTCTTAAAGCCCTTCAAGATTGGATAGATGTTCTCAAATGCTTCATAGATCTCTGAACGTACTTTGGCACCTGCAGATAAACAAACATTTTTAGCTCTTCGTTCTGAGTATATATCAAGGTGCCAAACATTAAAAAGGCATCTCACACCAAATCTATCACACAACAATGTCAAGTTTTCAGCAAGTTCTGTGCTAATATACACAGTTGGCCCTTTGGAATGCACATTTTTTTGTGCAGCACTGCAGTGATGGTGCTATTAACAGCAATAATCATTTATTGAAGCTAAAATGCGGAAAAATATATCTGACAAGGGAAATTATGAAAGTACATTTATTCAAACAAAACAAAGCATTCATTTAAAAAAATCAGCTAATTTCCAGTAAAACATGATATTGTTCTATCAATATTTTCAAAATAGCATTTAAATTATTGAAGCAGTTTACTGATGAAATTAATATCTATAGATAACATATAGCTTAGTTATTGTGACACTATTAGTGATTTTTGAAAAGATTTATAGCTCAGGTTGACTTTCTGGATGGACGTTTGTTCGCTGAGCTGGAAGGTTTTGTTTTCAGACCTTTCGTAAGGATACAAGATAACATTATCAGTGAGCCTCCAGTGAAGTGCTGGTGGTATGTCCCACTTTCTATTTATGTGTTTAGGTTTTGGTGGATGGGTTATGTCATTTCCGTTTCTTTTTCTCAGGATGGAAGATGGGGTCCAAATCGATGTATTTATTGATAGAGTTCTGGTTGGAATGCCATGCTTCAAGGAATTCTCGTGCGTGTCTCTGTTTGGCTTGTCCTAGGATAGATGTGTTGTCCCAGTTAAAGTGGTGTCCTTCTTCGTCTGTATTTAAGGGTACTAGTGATAATGGGTCATGTCGACACACACATTCGTTTGGCCGAACTGGTCCTCATCCTTAATTTCTCCTTCGAATCCTCCCACTTCCTCCAGACCAAAGGGGTAGCCATGGGCACACGTATGGGCCCCAGCTATGCCTGTCTCTTTGTTGGCTATGTAGAACAGTTGATCTTCCGTAATTACACCGGCACCACTCCCCACCTCTTCCTCCGCTACATTGAGACTGCATTGGCGCCACCTCGGGCACCTGCGAGGAGGTTGAGCAATTCATCAACTTCACCAACACATTCCACCCTGACCTTAAATTTACCTGGACCATCTCTGACAACCCCCTCCCCTTCCTGGACCTCTCCATCTCCATTAATGACAACTGACTTGACACTGACATTTTTTACAAACCCACCGACTCCCACAGCTACCTGGATTACACCTCTTCCCACCCTACCTCTTGCAAAAATGCCATCCCGTATTCCCAATTCCTCCACCTCCGCCGTATATGCTCCCAGGAGGACCAGTTCACACCAGATGGCCTCCTTCTTTAGAGACTGCAATTTCCCTTCCCACGTGGTTAAAGATGCCTTCCAACGCATCTCGTCCATATCCCGCACCTCCGCCCTCAGACCCCACCCCTCCAACCGTAACAAGTGGGTGGCACGGTAGCACAGTGGTTAGCACTACTGCCTCACAGCGCCTGAGACCCGCGTTCAATTCCCGACTCAGGCGACTGACTGTGTGGAGTTTGCACGTTCTCCCAGTGTCTGCGTGGGTTACCTCCGGGTGCTCCAGTTTCCTCCCACAGTCCAAAGATGTGCGGGTCAGGTGAATTGGCCATGCTAAATTGCCCGTAGTGTTAGGTAAGGGGTAAATGTAGGGGTATGGGTGGGTTGCGCTTCGGCGGGTCGGTGTGGACTTGTTGGGCCGAAGGGCCTGTTTCCACACTAAGTCTAATCTAATCTAATCTAATCTAAAGAACACCCCTGGTACTCACCTTCCACCCTACCAACCTTCGCATAAACCAAATCATCTGCCAACATTTCCGCCACCTCCAAAAAGACCCCACCACCAAGGATATATTTCCCTCCCCACCCTTTTTCGCCTTCCGCAAAGACTGTTCCCTCCGTGACTACCTGGTCAGGTCCACGCCTCCCTACAACCCACCCTTCCATCCTGGCACCTTCCCCTGCCACCGCCACTGCAGGAACTGTAAAACCTGCGCCCAACCTCCCCCCTCACCTCCATCCAAGGCCCTAAAGGAGCCTTCCACATCCAAAGTTTTTCCTGCACATCCACTAATATCATTTATTGTATCTTTTGCTCCCGATGCGGTTTCCTCTACATTGGGGAGACTGGGCGCCTCCTAGCAGAGCGCTTTAGGAACATCTCTGGGACACGGCACCAATCAACTACACCGCCCCGTGGTTCAACATTTCAACTCCCCCTCCCACTCTGCCGAGGACATGGAGGTCCTGGGCCTCCTTCACCGCCGCTCCCTCACTACCAGACGCCTGGAGGAAGAATGCCTCATCTTCTGCCTCGGAACACTTCAACCCCAGGGCATCAATGTGGACTTCAACAGTTCCTCATTTCCCCTTCCCGCACCTCACCCGAGTTCCAAACTTCCAGCTCAGCACTGTCCCCATGACTTGTCCTACCTGCCTAGCTCCTTTTCCACCTATCCATTCCACCCTCTCCTCCCTGACCTATCACCTTCATCCCCTCCCCCACTCACCTATTGTATTCTATGCTACTTTCTCACCACTCTCACCCTCCTCTAGCTTATCTCTCCATGCTTCAGGCTCTCTGCCTTTATTCCTGATGAAGGGCTTTTGCCCGAAACGTCGATTTCGCTGCTCCTTGGATGCTGCCTGAACTGCTGTGCTCTTCCAGCACCACTAATCCAGAATGCCCTTTTGTGGTTAGTTGATGTTCATGTATCCTGGTGGCTAGTATTCTGCGTGTTTGTCTCTTGTGGTGTTTGTCTGAGAAAAAGACCTGGAAATGACATCACCCACCCAAAAAGAAACTTAAAACACAAAGAAAGTGGGACATATCACCAGCGCTTCACCAGAGGCTCACTGATGATGTTACCCAGTATGGTGACAAAACATTTGAAAACAAACCTTCCAGCTCAGCCAGCAAACCTACATCCAGAATGTCAACCCGAGTTACAAATCTTTCCAAAAATTGCTAACACCTATGGGCACAACACACTAAAACTGGTCTGAAGATGGGAAACCAACATCATCCGCGAACAGCTGTATTCCTGCATGAATGCCTAAGGAAACAGGTACGACCAAAATATCTTAAATACAAACCTCCACTCAACACCCCACTCACCAAATGAATAGCAGAACAAAACGGCCACAGAATGCTTTGAGAAATGATTAACAATGTATTTATGGAGTTGGTTGCAGGCAATCAGGAAACGTCGTTCCAAAAACCTTTTACTCACAAGCATGACAGACCATGAATGAATAGACACACTACAACAAGCCATAAGCATCAAACAGCAGCAAACACAGGAATTGAAGAAAATAGCCCTCCAGAAAAAACTAGACAAACTCTCACAAAAGAGCAACACAGAGACTTGGATAATATTTTTTTAAAAACATATCAGACCGACCTCTAACAGACACAAAAAGTTGTTCTCGTAAGCGGCTTAAAGTACAACCACAGAGACGCAGGCAAAAAAGGACTTCCTAGCAGCATTAGAATCAACACAGCCAACGGACTCTTAGAAGGAAGCAGACAGACCATGATACCAACATTAAGCAGGAAAAAGGAAGAAGAGAGTAGAAGGACTCAAAAGACAAAAACATTGTAATCCCACTTGGAAACAAAGGATGCATGACTGTCATTTTAAACAGAACAGACCGTGAGAAAGTGAACGCACTACTTGCAGATACTGACACTTTCCAACAGGTGGCGATAGACCCGACCCCACAACTAGGGAATCGAATCACAGTCCGACTCAAAAAAAACTTAAGAAATCTGGAGAATTAAACAAGATGGACTTCCCAATAAAATGAAACCAGAGGAATCCAAAACACCATGCTTCTACGGACTATCCAAAGTAGACAAACCAGAAGCCCCCCCCTCAGACCCATAGTCTCACTATCTGGAACACCAATGTTCAGACAAGCAAGGGAACTCCACCAAAGACTAAAACACTTAGTAGAAGACTCACGCCACTCCATTCACTCCACCCAAGAATTCCTGAACACCAAAAAAAACCATGATAGAAGAGGATGAAATAATGATCTCTTTTGATGTAACAGCCCTGTTCACATCCATTAACATCAACCTGGCCAAAGAAACACTGACTACAAGAACTAAAGACAAAACACCAGACAGCGCCAATCTCATCAGCAAAGGTAACATCATCAAGCTAGTGGACCTGTGATGAAGGGCTTATGCTCAAAACGTCGAATTCTCTATTCCTGAGATGCTGCCTGGCCTGCTGTGCTTTGACCAGCAATACATTTGCAGCAGACCTGTCCCTTACCACCCACTTCATATTCAATAATAAGACCTACAAACAAATCAATGGAACACCCTTAGGATCACCAATATCAGGGTTCCTAGCAAAAGCAGTTGTGCAGAGACTCAAAAACAGTTCTCCCAACCATCCAATCCAAACTTTGGTTCCACTAATTGGATGACACCTTTGTCATCACTAAATGAAACAAATTAGAGAACCTACAACACTACCAATAATATCCTCATTGGCATAAAATTCACAGAAGCAGGAGGACGAGGAGGAGGACAAGGAGGAGGAGGAAACAGCAACAAACTGCCATGACTAGATGTCACAGTAGAGCGAACACTCAATGGGGAACTTCAAGCCTGCGTCAACAGGAAAACATCACATACGGACCAAATACTGGACTACTCCTAACACCCACAAATGAAGCTGCATTAGGACATTATTTCAATGAGCCACCACACACTGCAGCATCAAGGAACTAGGAAGAGCAGATGAGAAATACCTACAGCGTATTCAAGAAGAACAGGTATCCAATAAACATAGTCTGCCAATTCTTCAGCATGAAACCCAAAACAAGCAGACAACACGTCTAGAAACCCTAGATGCTTTACCCTACAAAGGCATCTCAAAAATGATCTCCAGACTACTCAGACCTATGGGCATCACGGTAGCCCACAAACCTACCAACACACTTAAACAGTGACTAATGAACTTTAAAGAACCCATATAAAACAACAAGAAAAACAAATGTCATTTATAAAATACCTTGCAAGAACTGTAACAAACACTACATTGGACGAACAGGCAGAAAGCTAGCCACCAGGGTACATGAATATCAACTAACTACAAAAAGACATGACCCATTATCTCTAGTATCCTTACATTCAGATAAAGGACACCACTTTGATTGGGACAACACATCTATCCTAGGACAAGCCAAACTAGAGACGCACAAGAATTTCTTGAAGCATGGCATTCCAACCGGAACTCTAGCAATAAACACATCGATTTAGACCTCATCTACCATCCTCCGGAGAAAAAGAACTGGAAATGACATCACCCACCTAATGAAAACTAAACAAAAATAGAAAGTGGGACATACCACCAGCACTTCACTGGAGGCTCACTGATGTTACCTCTTACAGTGATGAAATGTCTGAAAACAAACCTCCAGCTCAGCGCGCAAACTTACATCCAGATTGGGAGGACTTTGTCCAGTTACTTAGATGAGAAACAGAGACAGCATGTTTGCTTCAATTACTGAAATGATTTCTGCTACTGGCACTTTATAGTCAGTCATTGCAAACATTTCCTGAATAATTATGCAAAGTGGACATTTTCCTAAAATCTGTAGTTTCCTTTCCTCATAAAATTTCGAAAATAGAAAAATAGGCCAATGCATTCTGCCTGCATAGGTACTAATCTAAAAACTAATATCTGAAACAATTGGTTTACATCAGAAAGGTTGAATGAGTAATTTGATTGCGGAACTTAGAAAAATAAAGTTGATTAATCTTTAAAATAAATTGGATACATAGATAAAAGTTTAACGATTATTGTTAACAAGTTCACGGCACTAAAAAAAAGGTACTTAATTATGGTTACTGACTGCCTAACTACATAATGAGCTTGGAATAGAAGCATTTTTGATGAATAGATATAGTTTCAACAGTTTAAATAAATAACAAAATTCAAATTACATGCTGATCAACAACAGTCGCAAAAATTGAAGAGACCAACATGAAAATAGATATTAAACAAATTTGTTTTTACCTGTCAAAACAACCTTGCCAGAGACAAATATTAGCAGAACAATTCTTGGTTTGACCATCCTGTAAATGAGACCTGGGAACAATTCTGGTTCATAGCTGGAAAATGAAAGATTGTTGCATTAAATTGTAAATACAAGTAGAGCTGGTCACTCATCTTGGGTCTAAGCTGAGATCCATTCAGCAGCAAAACAATAGCAGTTAAGTACATTCCTACATTGGTACTTGCTAACTGGATTATCCTACAATGACTTCATTCTCAAATAATTTTGGATAAAATTATCAACACGATGAAAACGATGTTTTTCTGAAGTCACTTAATAATAGCTGGAGGCCACTTTACTGTATTTTCAAATTTGCCATGCTAAAATACAATAATTTTATTTCACCTTGTCTTCAAGCAGATGCTCATGCCCATTGAACTCTGATGTTTCTGAAGCAATATCCTGATCTGAAGAACATCCAAAGCACTGTGACTTGTCAACATCAAAATAGAAGAAGGTTAAGGTTCTGTCACTTTTATGCCCTGCTTTGCAATCACTCCTGGAGGAGGCCTTGAGATACCACTCTTGGCTGACAATATGATGCTTCCAAACCAGTGTGAGAATACGGATTTAAAATTGTGATCAAGCAATTCAATAAATATGTACATGCGTATATAGATACATGCAAAAATTTAGCATTCAATCAGAAAACGTCACTTCAACAGTCACATTCAATCCATGGCCTGATATTGGCCGTCTTTTATACATTGCACTATGTGGCAAAATAATAATGGGCAGAAACCACTGATTCAGTAGCCTAAATGGATTAGATCAAGTGACTACAGTCTGTTGACTGACCCCAGAACAGGATTCTGGATCAGTGGTGCTGGAAGAGCACAGCAGTTCAGGCAGCATCCAACGAGCAGCGAAATCGACGTTTCGGGCAAAAGCCCTTTATCAGGACCCCAGAACACTCCACATTAGAATGCTATCACTAACTTCAAATAAAAACTCACATATCCATCTGCAGAAGTGTAATCCAAAATGCTCTGCAGAAACATATGTCTGACCTGCATGCATATTTATACATATAACAGTGTGCGTCATGGCCAGCATGAATGGCAACAAAATTATGTTGCTGCACAGCCCATATGCCGTCAGTTGGTTCTTACCTTGAAGCAGCTCAGGAACTTTAAACCATTTAGAAATTAACCAGACCAAGCCACTTCAAAAATTAAGTGTGTAAGGGTCCAAAATGGATTAAATATTAAGTATAACAACAACAACAACAACAACAACAACAACAACAACAACGTGTTTACTTGAAAAAAGAACATTTGTAGATATTTAGGTGAAAAATAGAATTATAATCAACTGCATGGAGACTTAAAATATTTTCAAAACTGATGTACTTTTACTCCTTATCTCATTTGGTCACATTAGAGCATGAAGTTTTACTGTTACAACGATACTCGCTTTTCTCAAGTATTTGGTTCAAAAGTCCATTATTCATATGTGATATGGCAAGAAACAAACTTACATTTATATAGTGCCATAGACATCTTTGGGATGTATCATTTGTTTCTCAGCCAATACTTGACTTTGAATTGCAGAAACATTCTTTTACTCTTCATAACAAATGAGATATGGTTTATTTTGGTAGTGTTGGTTCATCTGAGACAGAGAATATCTGATCTTCAATTGGTGCCATGGGATATTTTAAATTCAGCTGAACAGATGTTTTACAACTTAGGTTATTCACTTAAGTCTGTCATAAAACCTGAACCCACATTGTCTCTCTCAAAACTAATTTGTTACTATAGAATTAGCATTAACATGGAATTTGATAAATCCAGCCACAAATGGATGTTCACAGACAGCAACCAATATTTTGTTTTTAAAAACTAAATTAAAAACAAGGTGTTGAGAAGAGATGGGCTTCACCTAAGACAAAATGGAACGAATCTTCTGGTTGAGAGATAGTAAATAGAGTAGTGGGGATGGATTTAAACTTGTAAGGCAGCAGTGAATGTTGACTAATGGGTGCAGTAATGGAAATATCAGTGAGGGCAATAGAGAGAAAATACACAACGGAGAACAGGAAGTGAGAGAAGGCTCAAGTGTTGACAGTGAACAAAGAAATTGTTGCCTCCCAATTGGCAAGACTTAAGGGCAACGTTAAATCGTATGTATGTATGTAAATACAGAGTATAGTGAATAAAATTGAATAAATATAGTAAATAAAGCAGAATTTGCTGCAGGGGGATTTGGCATAGTAGCATTGACCAAAATATGGCTCAAGGCAGAATAGGACTGGATACATAACATTGGAGGTTATTATTTTAGTAGAAATAGGGTGGCTAACAAAGATAGTGTAGCAATCTTGGTCAAAGATAGTATGAAAGCACTTGAACAAATACAGTTCCTGAATGAGAATCTATATGGTTGGAGGTGTGACACATAAAGGAAGCAATGATCTTGTTTGGTATTTCTACTAGAGCTCCAAATAGTGGGGAGGAAGAAGAAGAGAGCATTTGTAGGCATATTGTGGAAACCTGCAAGACAAGTATTTGTGACAGTTGGTTATTTCAATTGCCCTAGGGTAGAATGGGGGGGGGGGAGAGCGGAGGCAGAGTTGGGCACAGAAGGGGAGAAATGTCTGCAATGTGTCTCAGAAAACTTTCTGGACAGTCCATTTCCAGTCCTACCAGGAGGAAGTGGTGTTGGATCTGGTTCTATGCAATGAGGCTCATGAAGGAGAGAACATTGGCATGGTGGAGCATTTGGGAAATAATGATCATACTAGAATAGCATTCAATATTAAATTGGAAAAAGGATTAAAACAAAAAATAAGACAAGGATTAAGATCCCAGGCTTTTTCAAGGTCATGTCATGTCTGGTAAATTTAATAGTTCATTGACAAAGTGGCACATGTAGTGGATGAGCGTAATGCTGTGTATGTGGTATATTTGGCCTATCAAAAAGGATTTGCAACATTCACATGGCATGTTGGTTAGCAAATTAGAACTGCTTGGTATTGATGGGTCCTTGGCCATATGGATTAGAGATAGGAACCAGACAGTAGGTATAGTTGGGCATTTCTTGGACTGGAGAGGAGATCAGTGGTGTTCTCCAAGGATCAGTGATAGGAGCCTTGCTTTTTATGATCTGTAAACTATTTGGAGATGGCCAAAATATCTACATTTGCAGGTGATACTAGGCTAGGAAGCATAATGAATTCTGAGGATGACCCTGAGCAACCTCAGAGAGATAATAAGTTGGCTAAATGGGCAAACACCAGGCAGTTAAATTTCAGTGCCGAGAAACAGGAGGTAATGCATTCTGACAGATGAAAAATGAAGAGACAATACAGGCTCAATGGGGAGTACAGGAGCAGAGGGACCTCGGAATTCTCTGAAGGAAGCCTGACAAGTTAAACCAGTTGTTGAGAAGACATTTAGGATCCTTGGGTTCATAAATAGTAGCACAAAGTATAAGGGAAATAAAGTGGTGCTAATCCTCTATAAATCATTGGTCAGATCACTGTTGTTTTCAGTTCTAGTCACCTTATTCTTGAAAGTATAGGATAGTGAAGGCGGCATTTGGTATGCTTTCCTTCATTAGTCAGAGCATTGAGTACAGGAGTTGGGAGGTCATGTTGCAGCTGTTCAGGACATTGGTTTAGGCACTGTTGGAGTATTGTGTGCAATTCTAGTCTCCTTCCTATCAGAAAGATGTTGTGAAACTTGAAAGGGTTCAGAAAAAATTTACAAGGATGTTGCCAGGGTTCAAGGATTTGAGCTTAGGGAGAGGCTGAATAGGCTGGGACTGTTTTCCCTGGAGCGTTGTAGGCTAAGGGATGACCTTAAGGATGGTTTATAAAATCATGAGGGACATGGATAGGATAAAAAGGATTTTTCCCTAGGTGATGGAGTTGAGAACTAGAGGGCATAAATTTAGGGTGAGAGGGGAAGGATATGAAAGGGACCTAATGGACAACGTTTTCACAGAGGGTGGTAGGTGTATGGAATGAGCTGCCAGAGGAAGTGGTAGAGACTAGTATAATTACAGCATTTAAAAAGGCATCTGGATGGTTATGAGTAGGCAGGGTTAAGAGGGATATGGGCCAAGTGCTGGCAAACAGTTCTAGATTAGGTTAGAATATCTAGTCGGCATGGATGAGTTGGATCAAAGGGTCTGTTTCCATACTGTATGCCTCTATGACTATAACTCTATTTAGGACGGATATTGAACCTTAGAGAGAGAGTGCACAAAGGAGAATGGTACCAGTACTGAGAGATTTTAGATAGTAGGAAAGATTAGAGAGAAATTGATTTGATTCTTCGTTGCAGGGAAAATTAAGTGGTGATCTTATTGACATGTTCAAAATTGTAAGCAATTTCACAGGGTAAAGAAGGATATTCTTTTCTACTGGTTGGTATGTCATTAGCTAGGAATCACAATTTCAAGATTGTCAGAGAGCCAAAAGTCAGATTTACTCAGTTATTAGGATTTGGAATCTGCTGCCTGGTAGAGTGGTGTTAGAATGGGGAGCTTTCCTCTAACTGGAGTCATACCTAGCACAAAAATAGTTGTGGTTATTGAAAGGTAATTTTCTCGGTACTAGGACATTGCCCTGAGAAACTCCTGCAGCAATGTCAAGTCCAATCATCTCCAGCTGCCTCACGTATGGTCTTCCTTATATCAAGTACTACACTGTCAACATTTGGTAAAGCAGGACCAGAGAGCCAATGGCAATTAGAGAATGAAATTCTGTCAGTAAATGTTAAAACGTTATACACTGTCAAAGTTGTCAACACACGTGTCAACCTTTGAACCTCAAAAAAACCATCTTGAAACAGAGTTTGACATATACAGAACAAAGTGAACCATCAGTGTAGATGGCCACCATTTTGAAATAACAATGTAAAATGCAAAGAGAGGGTTTTTCTTAAATTATTATGCATCTTCTCAACACAGGTAGTATCATTGCTAGATCTCTCATAGCCAGTTGTAGGATTCTGATAAGTAAAGCATGCATTTGTGCAATGAAAAATCGAAACTACTAATGAGAGTAGCATGTCATAGCAAAAAAAGATAGTGGAGTTGACTTAAATGCCAAATATACGCAAAACACAATGTATAGTTATGGTATTCCCAACATAACCTAGAATCACCTCAATTTCAAGCCTGTAAGAAATGGGTAAGTGGATGTAATTTCACATAAAAAGTTAGGAGAAACAATAAGTGACTGAATTGAAATTTGATATCTGCACATAATCTGAACACACAAAATAGGAAAATATTTTCTTGGCTATAAATTCCATGATACTAATTAGAATACTTCAGTCTGTCTTAGAATCCTGTGAAGATCAATGTTTGAGAGAAGATTTGGAGCTCGGGTGCTCGTTGTAGTGGTTCTGTTTGCCGAGCTGGGAATTTGTGTTGCAGACGTTTTGTCCCCTGTCTAGGTGACATCCTCAGTGCTTGGGAGCTTCCTGTGAAGCGCTTCTGTGATCTTTCCTCCGGCATTTGTAGTGGTTTGAATCTGCCGCTTCCGGTTGTCAGTTCCAGCTGTCCGTGGCAGTGGTCAGTATATTGGGTCCAGGTTGATGTGCTTATTGATTGAATCGGAGGATGGGTGCCATGCCTCTAGGAATTCCCTGGCTGTTCTCTGTTTGGCTTATCCTATAATAGCAACATGAATTCGACTGGGACAACATTACTATTATAGGGCAAGCCAAACAGAACAGCTGATGGCTTACATCTTAAGTTTTTATAAAAGGTGACTAGAGATGGTGAACAGTGAATTTGGTTATTCAGAATGCCCTAGATTTAGAATGCTTCTTGATTGGAAATGTAAAATTTGTAATCCTGGTATTCAAAAATAAGGTGTCAGAAACAGAATTTCAGGCCACAGCCTGAGATCAGTAGTGAGAACAGTGCTAAGATCTATTATTAGGATACTTTAAAAATTTTATTAAATAAGTTGGCATGAATCTACAGAATGGAAGTTAATTCTAACATTTTTCCAGTCTATTTGAGTTTGAAGTTGTAAGTGACAAGGCACATCAGGGGAACCCTGTAGATATGTACTTGCAACTTCAAAATTCATTTAATAAAAGGCAGTACAAAAGAGGCTATTATACAAAAAAAGGGCTCCTGGGACTGGGGACAATATTAACATGGATTGAGGATTGGTTACAAACAAGCTGACCAAGTACAAATAGCAGATTATTTATAGAATGACAAATTACTGCAAGATTCAAAGCTTGGGCGTCAGGTACTTGCACTCCAGGAACATATCAATGACTTGACTAAGAGATGATTTGTGTGTTGGTTGATGATACAAAGACAAGTGGAGAATAAGCTGTAGGTTGGATGCAAAGGAGCTTCAGAAAGGGATGTTGACAGATTTAAAGAATTGGCACAAAGATGGCAGAATAAACATCAAATTGTATGAAGTTAAAGTCACCGTCAATCACCTCTTTTTACTGACAATGTAACCTGTAATCTTCTGGGACTAATGTGAACTTTCACTTTTTCTAGATTTGCAGAGATTTTTTAAGTTTATTGATACTGTCTTGCAGTATAATTGGAGTTAAATTATTCATCGCATTAGAAACAAGAGTTTAAAAAAACAAAAGCAAATTGCTGTGCTTAGCAATATATGTGTTTTATATATGTGGTGACGAAGAGACTGAATCATCCAGAAGGTCAGGCAGATCAAGGTGCTGTTAGTTAAGCAGTTTTGAAAAATAATCGGGCTACAAAAAAGCTCTAAAGTCTTTTAGAAGAAATCTCCAAAGGCTGAGCATTCCTAGAAGCTGAAAGTATAGAAAATCCACAACTTGTTTAGAGAGTTTCAGTAAGAAGAAAGCTCCAGAAACCAATTACATCAAAGCCAACTAAACAACAGACTTTAAAGTGAGAGTGTCTGTCAAGTTGCCATTGAGGATAAAAGGGTTGTATCTTTGTTTCTGATATTTGTTATAAGAGCATTTCAAATTCTCTAATATATTGTAAAAGAGTTTGTCTTTTCCCTTGTGTAATGACCTTTGGCAACCTCTTCAGAATATGTTCAGTGACTGAACAGCAGAGTCAACAAATAGCTAAAATAAAAAAAACTTATAGTCTAGTGAGCTAGGTTTTACGCTGGGATCTAACATGTCCAAGATTAGCATCAAATGGGATCACAGCATAAGAAGACATTGCTATATTATTTCAAAAGCTGGAAATGCCTTAATTAAACAACCTATTGTAATTACAGAAAGACCCTAAATGATCCAAAGGAAAATGGCCTTGAATTGTAGAGCTCTGCTTTACAGTGTGGGAACAATAACAAGTGTAATAAACAGAAACAAAATCTGAAGGACTTCAGTAACCATTTACTACAGAAACCCTGGTTCACCTCAAAAAAGCTAAAAAAAAGGCAATATATTGTTTATTTCTGAGTTAAACATGTATAAGGCTAGGCCATAAAATGGGGCTCAAAATTATACATGTGATATAGGGTTGCAGAAAGCATTCTTCGATTTCTTTCAACAATCCAGATGTTAAAAACCTGCTGCTTGGAAACATAAGTAGGATTGCAAATTGAATTCAAATGCCAATCTAAAGTTCAATTTTTATGCAGATTAGCAAAGTCACAAGTACTCAATTTCTTTCTTTTGCTCAAATAATTTGGCACAGAACTCAAAAATACTTGTAAAAACCCAACTAACTGTAGTTGTCCTCTCCAAAAGAAGGCACTCTGAAAAGGAGGCCTTAGTAGAACATGCAACCTCTGCATTCAAAAGTGAACAAACATGGCATAACTAACTATATTTATAACAAATGCATTCAAGAAGGTGAAGAGCAATGAAAGTGCCAAGTGATACATTATGGGTTTTTAATTCATAGGATTACTTTCAGCATCAACTATCTCACTAACGGAAATACTTTAATCATCTTGGCTTGGATCAATGCAACTGGTTTGAAACATTCATGCAGATTTTGTTTTAGAAAAGTGTGTAGTTGATCTTTGAAATTTAGTTGTACTGACGAAGTATAAAATTATCTAAATTCAGATTAAACCCTAATCTTCTATCACCAGTAGTCTTGCCAACCTTCATTGCTCCCATTTCTCCAAGACATGAAAATCCTTGTCATGAATTAATGACTTGCCCGCCCATTTATAGAAATAACGGTTTCTTAATGCCTGCATGCTTCACTCTGGGCTACTATGCGTCCTCCAAACTAAATTTGCATTACAACTGGAATGTTCTCTCCAAATCAGTCTTGCCTTGTTATCGATGTTCAACACTTACCTTGGATTACAAATACATTCATCCCAAAATCTGCCCTCCATGTCTAGTTCTTCCCCCATTCCAACACCCCAAGTAGTGTTAAGGCATTTTACTGTAGAAAATGAGCAATAGAAATGCATGTTCTATTAATTTCAAACCTCAAAGTCCACTGTTGAAAATTGCTATTCATTGGACCTACTTAAACCTACAAAACATTACAGTAGATTCAAATAAACTATAATATCTTTCAAAACAAAAAAATGTTGAAATCAAAAATTAATAAAGAAATGAAATTGAACCATTTAAGTCTGAAATGGACAAGAAAGCCAGTCCTGGAGTATTCTGTACCTGCTGAATTGCTGGTGGGTCAGAACCAACCCTTCTAATCTGATGGGAAATTTCACATCACAACTTCCAACCATGTTTTGGATTTTAAAATCAAGAAACTTCGCTGGAAATCCGAGTTTCTGAACAACACGTGCATATTTCCTTGCTGCTAATCGAGACTGTTCTTCACTGTTAGGTTGAAGAAAAGAGATGCCTGTTAATTAAAATCATGGACATACATCCTGAATAACCTTCCACAAATTGTGTCGAACTTCAGTGTTTCAAAACAGAAACAAGATATTATACCTTTTGGCTCCAGTGCAAACCATCTTGCCTGAACTGAAGATTAGCGCTGTCGTTCTAGGCTCTCTTATTCGCATTATCACTGCAGCAAACCGCTATGAAGCACAAGTTAGAACAAACTTAGGTCTAGGTGATAAACAATCTACGTCTTTAATACCAGATTGTAAATACTTTTTAACTGCTGCAAAAAAAAAGTACTTTGACCCAAACTCATGAAAAGTCGACAAAATAAAATTGAATGCTGCAGATAAGAAATAATTACATTTGGATACATAGTTTAAAGATGAGGGATCTCCTTTCTAAGGTTTGATAAGGAGCCACTTTCTTTCTCTCAGAGCATTGTCAATTTATGGAATTCTCTTGCTTGGAGGTTGGGTCATTGAATATATTCAAGGCTGAGTTAGACAGATTTTTGATTGTCAAGGCACAGGGACACACAGAAAATGGAGGTTGAGGCTACAAATCAGATCAGCCATGCTTTCACCAAATGGCAAAACAGGCTTGAAGTATTGAATGGCCTACTCCTGCTCACAATTTTCACATTTTTGTGTATGTTGGAAAGGAATCCCACATAATTGGAATACACAAAGTGAACATAAATTATAGCACCCTCTTTTATTTATTCTTAAATCTGCTGAATCAACCATTTTGACTCAACATTATATGGTACACTGCACCCCTACATACTTCTCTATGGATACCAAAATTTATTTATTTTTTAAATTCATTGGATGTAGGCATCACTACTAGGCCAGCATTCATTGCCCATCTACTCTCAATCTCCCTCAGTTGAGCAAAAGGGCAGTAGATATCTCAAAGCTCATCCAAGTCACCGTTATTCATGAGGCAGTCTTGACTGCTAGCTCAATCAAACTACATAAAAGGGCAAGGACAATGGTTCAAATATTGTCCCAAATCTCTATTTTCCTCATTTAGAATGAGGTAGTTAATGGTGTTTGAGGTGGAATCTCTGCCTGTTATTTTCTAGATTCTGGTGACTATCCCAACCAGAAATGGATAGTTGAAGTAAATCAGTGCAGATTAGAGATAAGATATGTTCTTTGCACAATGTTTAATGTTCCTTGGTTTTATCAAGAAATAATTACAAACCTATTCCTAAATGCCTGTCAATGGTACCCAAAATGGCCATAAAAGGGGGGGGGGGGCAAGTCTCAAACCAGAGAACCTATGAACTTCAAATTTTCAGCATCTCTAATGGCCTAGCCAAGACCAAAAACTCACAAAATCAAATAAACATTCTCAGTCATACACCTTAAACTTGTACTGTAATCTTTTCTGATCCATTAGGAAAAATGTTCTGAATTTACCTTTCCTATAATATAATACATGCGAGTCAGTTGTATTTGCTACCTAGGATCAAGGGTAATATTTTGCCATCATCTAACTTGTAAATAATGCAGTGGATTAGAAAAAAAGTTTTTACTTTTTTAATCTGATTTAACAGGATGCAAGATTGAAGTTCTTAGTGATGGGAAAAAAAATGAATTAACACATGAAACATTAATACCCTGTTTGAAGAATTACCTTTGGATTATATTCAGCATTTCTTGCACATAAAGCTATTCTCTTCAGGTCCAATTTGCAGGCCAAATTAACAGTGGAAACAATATTTCTGTGGAAAAAAATAAAGAAACCTAAAAGGTTACGTACTCTAAATCTGCACAAGCATTTTGAACTGTTGTACCCAAAAGACAAGAACGCAAATTTCTAACTAAACTGATTGTTAGTGTACTTCAAATCTCTTCCACTCATTTACAGGCAGGTGAACACTCAAAAAGGGCAGATTGCAAACTTTAGCCTCTTTAGGATTAGAGGCAGGTCAGAGACATTCATTAGATTTATTCAAAGATGAAAGGCTTGTTTTACGAGGAGGGATTGAACAGTTTCAGCCTGTACTCACCAGAAGTTAGAAGGATGAGAAGAGATACAAGAGGAAACTGAATTGAGATTTAAAGATGCTAAAGGGGATTGATAAAGTAGGTGTAGAAAGAATGTTTCCTCATGTTAGGTGATCCAGAATGAGAAGTCAGGTTTAGGATAAGGGGAAGCAGATTTAAAAGAGAGATACGGAGGAATTACTTCTCTTAAAGGGTCGTGAATCTGTGGCTTTCACTACCCCAGACTGCGGCAACATTAAAAATCCATTTCAAATTTATTCAATTAGTTATGGGAGCGGCAGGAAAGTGAAGTTGAGGCAGTGCTGAGATCAGTCATGGTTGTATTGAAATACAGAACAGGCACAAGAGGCTGAATTACCAACTCCTACTCAGAGTGCTGAAGTTCTTGTCAACATAGGTTATTTAGATTAACACATTTCCCAGTATTGAAGATTGACAAAGTTCCTACTAGGTGAAACTTCAATTCTCTTAAGTCGACCCAGTGATACCAATCCAGGGGCTTGGCCAAGCACAGCCAGTGGGGATGGTCAGAGTCGCAATCCTGCACGGAGCCAAATATTGGACAGCACGCTATTTGACTTGACTCTTTCCATTTTCCATTTTCCTCTTTGAAGGAGAGGGAGGAAGATATGAAAGGAGAAGAAACTATGTGGTACAGCTCTTTCTTTGGTACAGATGTGTGAACGATTAGACAGCACAGAAGGCATGCAGATTTAGTGGTACGTGACAACAAAGTGAGCAAAGATATTACAGGCAAGAATGAGACTGGTAGCTGGGAGACAGAAACATAGTCGTGCGACAATACATGATTTCAAAGGAGATTTGTTCTGTCCTGTTTCCCTTGAAGGCTGTTGTAAACCTGATGCTGAAGTCTTCTATCGAAAGCAGAGTAAATAGCTTTGTTTTTTTTAAAAAATGTAGACAAAAGAAACACAAGTGGGTAGAGTCAGGCTCACACAGACCCAGGGTTTAATACACAGTCAGAATCACACAGCATGGAAACAGACGCTTTGGACCAATCACTGGATCAGTGGTGCTGGAAGAGCACAGCAGTTCAGGCAGCATCCAACGAGCAGCGAAATCGACGTTTTGGGCAAAAGTCCTTCATCAGGAATAAAGGCGGTGAGCCGGAGCGTGAAGAGATAAGCTAGGGGAGGGTGGGGTGGGGAGAAAGTAGCATAGAGTCCAATGGGTGAGTACAAAGGAGATGAAGGTGATAGGTCAGGGAGGAGAGGGTGGAGTGGATAGGTGGAAAAGGAGCTAGGCAGGTCGGACAAGTCATGAGGACAGTGCTGTGCTGGAAGTTTGAAACTAGGATGAGTTGGGGGAAGGGGAAATGAGGAAGCTGTTGAAGTCTACATTGATGCCCTGGGGTTGAAGTGTTCAGAGGCGAAAGAGGAGGCGTTCTTCCTCCAGGCGTCGGGTGGTGAGGGAGCAGCGGTGAATGAGGCCCAGGACCTCCATGCCCTCGACAGAGTGGGAGGGGGAGTTGAAATGTTGGGCCACGGGGCGGTGTGGTTGATTGGTGCGGGTGTCTCGGAGATGTTCCCTAAAACGCTCTGCTAGTAGGCGCCCAGTCTCCCCAATGTAGAGGAGACTGCATCGGGAGCAACGGATACAATAAATGATATTAGTAGATGTGCAGGTAAAACTTTGATGGATGTGGAAGGCTCCCTTAGGGCCTTGGATAGAGGTGAGGGAGGAGGTGTGGGCACAGGTCTTACAGTTCCTGCGGTGGCAGGGGAAAGTGCCAGGATGGGAGTGTGGGTCGTAGGGGGGCGTGGACCTGACCAGGTAGTCACGGAGGGAACGGTCTTTGCGGAAGGCGGAAAGGGGTGGGGAGGGAAATATATCCCTGGTGGTGGAGTCTTTTTGGAGGTGGCGGAAATGTCGGCGGATGATTTGGTTTATGCGAAGGTTTGTAGGGTGGAAGGTGAGCACCGGGGTGCTCTGTCCTTATTACGGTTGGAGGGGTGTGGTCTGAGGGTGGAGGTGCGGGATGTGGACGAGATGCGTTGGAGGGCATCTTCAACCACGTGGGAAGGGAAACTGCGGTCTCTAAAGAAGGAGGCCAACTGGTGTGTTCTATGGCGGAACTATGGTGGTTGTGATATCTGGTCTGCTTGGACCAAAGTGTCTGTTTTCATGCTGTACAACTCTATGACTTTATGTCTTCTATATTCTCGTCCAAAGCATTTATAGAAATGACAAACCAAAGGGGATGCAGAACCTAATCCCCGTGGAACGCTGCTGGTGACAGGCCTCCAGTCTGAAAAGCATTTCAACTCTGTCTCCTGCCATTAAGTCAATTATGCATCCAATTGGTATTTTGCCCTGAATCCTATGTGACCCAACTTTACTGAATTAGTTTTGCTTTCAGTTGTTGAAGTTGTAGTTTTGGAATTGAAGCTGCTAGATATAGCTGTCTCTCTTGGGTTGCAAAAGTTTGAGTGGTCTCTCTGCTGCTAGCTTCATTCTTTCGATTTTTTTCCTCTCCTAGACTGGAGGAGGTAGAAAGAGAGAAATCTGTTTTGCTGTTTTTGCCTTTGCCAGTGATGTGTTTATGGGAAGCTGCTATTTTGAAATAGTTGAAGAAGAGTAGGAGAGTCACAGAGATGTACAGCATGGAAACAAGACTCTTCGGTCCAACCTGTCCATGCCGACCAGATATCACAACCCAATCTAGTCCCACCTGCCAGTGCCTGACCCATATCCCTCCAAACCCTTCCTATTCATATACCCATCCAAATGCCTCTTGAATGTTGCAGTTGTACCAGTCTCCACCACATCCTCTGGCAGCTCATTCCATACACATACCACCCTCTGCGTGAAAGAGTTGCCACTTAGGTCTCTTTTATATCTTTTCCCCTCTCACTCTAAACCTATGCCCTCTAGTTCTGGACTCCCCCACCCCAGGGAAAAGACTTTGCCTATTTATCCTATCCATGCCCCTCATAATTTTGTAAACCTACATAAGGTCACCCCTCAGCCTCTGACGCTCCAGGGAAAACAGCCCCAGCCTGTTCAGCCACTCCCTGTAGCTCAGATCTCCCAACCCTGGTAACATCCTTGTAAATCTTTTCTGAACCCTTTCAAGTTTCACAACATCTTTCCAATAGGAATATTGCAGTTGCCTAAGCAATGTCCTGGGAGAAAGTGAGGACTGCAGATGCTGGAGATCAGAGCTGAAAAAATGTGTTGCTGGAAAAGCACAGCAGGTCAGGCAACATCCAAGGATTAGGAGAATCGACGTTTTGGGCATAAGCCCTTCTTCAGGAATACATCCTATCATCATTTGTCATTTCCGCCACCTCTAAACAAACCCCACCACCAAGGATATATTTTCCTCCCCTATCAGCGTTCCGGAAAGACCACTCCCACCGCGACTCCCTCATCAGGTCTACACCCCCCACCAACCCAACCTACACTCCTGATACCTTCCCCTGCAACTGCAAGAAATGCAAAACTTGCGCTCACACCTTCCCCCTCATTTCCCTCCAAGGCCCCAAAGGATCCTTCCATATCCATCACCAATTCACCTGCACCTCCACACACATCATTTACTGCATCTGCTGCACCCGACGTGGCTTCTTCTACATTGGGGAGACAGGCCGCCTACTTGCGGAACATTTCAGAGAACACCTCTGGGACACATGCACCAACCAACCCAACCTCCCTGTGGCTGAACACTTTAACTCCCCCGTAAAAAATGAGGTCTGCAGATGTTGGAGATCACAGCTGCAAATGTGTTGCTGGTCAAAGCACAGCAGGTTAGGCACATCTCAGGAATAGAGAATTCGACGTTTCGAGCATAAGCCCTTCATCAGGAATAAGAGAGAGAGAGAGCCAAGCAGGCTAAGATAAAAGGTAGGGAGGAGGGACTAGGGGGAGGAGCGATGGAGGTGGGATAGGTGGAAGGAGGTCAAGGTGAGGGTGATAGGCCGGAGTGGGGTGGGGGCGGAGAGGTCAGGAAGAGGATTGCAGGTTAGGAGGGCGGTGCTGAGTTGAGGGAACCGACTGAGACAAGGTGGGGGGAGGGGAAATGAGGAAACTGGAGAAATCTGAATTCATACCTTGTGGTTGGAGGGTTCCCAGGCGGAAGATGAGGCGCTCCTCCTCCAGCCGTCGTGTAGTTGTGTTCTGCCGGTGGAGGAGTCCAAGGACCTGCATGTCCTCGGTGGAGTGGGAGGGAGAGTTAAAGTGTTGAGCCACGGGGTGATTGGGTTGGTTGGTTCCGTCGTCAGATCCACACCCCCCACCAACCCAACTTCCACCCCCGGCACCTTCCCCTGCAACCGCAGGAAATGTAAAACTTGCGCCCACACCTCCACACTCACTTCCCTCCAAGGCCCCAAGGGATCCTTCCATATCCGCCACAAGTTCACCTGTACCTCCACACACATCATCTATTGCATCCGCTGCACCCGATGTGGCCTCCTCTATATTGGTGAGACAGGCCGCTTACTTGCGGAACGCTTCAGAGAACACCTCCGGGCCGCCCGAACCAACCAACCCAATCACCCCGTGTCTCAACACTTTAACTCTCCCTCCCACTCCACCGAGGACATGCAGGTCCTTGGACTCCTCCACCGGCAGAACACAACTACACGACGGCTGGAGGAGGAGCGCCTTATCTTCCGCCTGGGAACCCTCCAACCACAAGGTATGAATTCAGATTTCTCCAGTTTCCTCATTTCCCCTCCCCCAACCTTGTCTCAGTCGGTTCCCTCAACTCAGCACCGCCCTCCTAACCTGCAATCCTCTTCCTGACCTCTCCGCCCCCACCCCACTCTGGCCTATCACCCTCACCTTGACCTCCTTCCACCTATCCCACCTCCATCGCCCCTCCCCCTAGTCCCTCCTCCCTACCTTTTATCTTAGCCTGCTTGGCTCTCTCTCATTCCTGATGAAGGGCTTATGCTCGAAATGTCGAATTCTCTATTCCGGAGATGCTGCCTAACCTGCTGTGCTTTGACCAGCAACACATTTGCAACTTTAACTCCCCCTCCCACTCTGCCAAGGACATGCAGGTCGTTGGCCTCCTCCATTGCCAGACCATGGCAATACGACGTCTGGAGGAAGAGCACCTCATCTTCCACCTAGGAACCTTCCAACCACAAGGGATGAATGTTGATTTCTCCAGCTTCCTCATTTCCCCTCCCCCCCACCTTATCTCAGTCCCAACCCTCTGACTCAGCACCGCCTTTGTGACCTACAATCTTCTTCCCGACCTCTCTGCCCCCACCCCCTCTCCAGCCTCTCACCCTCACCTTAACCTCCTTCCACCTATCGCATTCCCAACGCCCCTCCCCCAACTCCCTCCTCCCTCCCTTTTATCTTAGTCTGCTTGACAAAAAAAAGGATTCCTGAAGAAGGGCTTATGCCTGAAACGTCGATTCTCCTGCTCCTTGGATGCTGCCTGACCTGCTGCGCTTTTCCAGCAACACATTTTTCAGCAGTAACCAATGTCCTGTACAGCCACAACATGACCTCCCAACTCCTGTACTCAATACTCTGACCAATAAAGGAAAGCATACCAATCGCCTTCTTCACTATCCTACCTACCTGCAACTCCACTTTCAAGGAGCTGTGAACCTGCACTCCAAGGTCTCTTTGTTCAGCAACACTCCCTAGGACCTTACCATTAAGTGTATAAGTCCTGCTAAGATTTGCTTTCCCAAAATGCAGCACCTCGCATTTATCTGAATTAAACTCCATCTGCCATTTCTCAGCCCATTGGCCCATCTGGTCCAGATTCTGTTGTAATCGGAGGTAACCCTCTTCACTGTCCACTACACCTCCAATTTTGGTGTCATCTGCAAACTTACTAACTGCACCTCTGATGCTTGCATCCAAATCATTTATGTAAATGACAAAAAGTACAGGACCCAGCACCGATCCTTGTGGCACTCCACTGGTCACAGGCCTCCAGTCTGAAAAACAACCCTCCACCACCACCCTCTGTCTTCTACCTTAGAGCCAGTTCTGTCTCCAAATGGCTAGTTCTCCCTGTAATCCACGAGATCTAACTTTGCTAATCAGTCTCCCATGTCTCCTATGTTAACTATTTCAATAGAGTTAAAGTTCTGCCAATTTTTCTTTCTTTGTCATATTTTAACTGGTACAAGATTAAAGCAAGTTTTGCTGAAAGCCTAGGAGTTTGTTGAATCAACTCAGAGTCTCTTATATCTGGCTTTAAATAAACATTGGGTCTCGGCTATCTCCTTGATATGTCGAGGGAATTTGGGCTGATCCATAATAGCAGAGATAAAGTGAGCATAAGGTATCAGAGAGAAGATGGTGGCACTTGGTGCTTGCTGTGCATTCCTCCAGGCAGCTTAGACTTGGTTGACAATAATTGGACCAGGCTAGCATGATTTGGTGTCAGGTCCACTGTTGATCCCAGGGTAAGAAGTCTCGACTCTATACCATTCTGTTCACCAGGTCCTCAAGGTTTCTGTCTGCAATTCAGAGTGCCCAATCTTTCCTAGTTGACCACGTCGAGGACAATTACCCGAACCATGCAGAGTAGATTCACATTGCACACAGACAACAACTCTCACAACAACTGATATTGAGAGAATCTTTAAGATAGAGATAAATGAGGCACCAAACATGATAATAAAGAATGTTTTTTCTTGTTGAGTACAGGTAAAGCTTTAGGCATGAAGTAACAGAACAGAAGCTTTTGGAGAAACACAATTAGATTTGATTTAAAAAAAAATTGTGATCAGATATACATCAAAAAGTTACATTCCATTGACAGGAGATATTAACTACACATTTTGCTTCCTGGGAAACCAAAAAAAAAATGGAGACCTACAATTTCATGAAAACTCTCTTGAAAAATGAGAGAAATAACACCACATTTGCAGCAGAAACTGATGATTAGAAGTCTGGATTTAGACCAGTGATAGGAACAACTATTAATAAAGGCATATTAAAATCAGGAATTAAAATTTTCAAAAATCATCAGTAAACTAATAGAAAGTGTAATCAACAGTTCTATAAAGCAGCACCTGCTCAGCAATTGTCTGCTCAGTAATGTCCAATTTAGGTTCCACCAAGGCCACTGCACTCCTAACCTCATTACAGCCTTGGTCCAAACAGCTGAATTCCAAAGGTAAAGCAAGCTCGATATCATTAAGTGTGGCATCAAGGTGACTCAGCAAAACTGGAGTAAAGGGTAAATAAGGGTGGAGAAATCTCCACTTGCTGGAGTAATACACAAGGCAAAGATGGTTGTAGTTGTTAGAAGAAAATTTGAGGCAAGAATATAAACGTGCAGTTAGCTGACAAAACAAAGATGATTTGTGCAGTCTGAAGAGGGACTATAAATTTTCATAAATTTAATTGATCTAAGTTTTAAAATCTGGATGGAGTATAAACAACTGAAAGACAAAATCAACACTCAAAGAATGCACCAGAAATAACTAGACTGGAGTGGATGTTGTCACACTGCAGTAAATAATTAGGAATTAACGTTATTGTCACAAGTACTCGCATGAGTACAGGAAAGTCATAGTCTAACGTGGTGCCATAATTTAAGGAAGATGGTAAGGAAAAGCCAGGGAATAATAAACTGGTGAACCTAACATCAAGTTGTTGGAAGAGATCCTGAGGGGTAGGGTCCACATGCATTTGGAAAGGCAACAACTGATTAGGGATAGTCAACATGGTTTTGTGCATGTGAAATCATGTCTCACTAACACAATTTAGTTTTGTGAAGTAGTAACAAGGAGAATTGATAAAGACAGAGCATTGGATGCAATGTATATGGACTTCAGTAAGGCGATATTTGACAAGTGTCCGCGTGGTAGATTGGTTAGCAAGGTGAGATCACATGGAATACAGGGAAAACTAGCCATTTGAATACAGAACTGGCTCAAAAGATGGGAGAGAAGGGATGGTGGTGCAGTGTTGCTTTTCAGACTGGAGGCCTGTGAGCAACAGTGTATCACAAGGATCAGTGCTGGGTCCACTCCTTTTTATCATTTATATAAATGATTTGGATGTGAACATAGAAGGTATGGTTAGTAAGTTTGCAGATGACACCAAAATCATAGTTATAGTGGACAGCAAATTACAACAGGATTTTGATCAGCTGGGCTAAGGAGGGACAAATGGAGTTTAATTTAGATAAATGTGAGGTGCTGCATTTTGGAAAGGCCAATCAGGGCAGGACTTTATACACTTAATGATAAGGTCCTAGGAAGTGTTGCTGAACAAGTAACACATTTGAGGGCAGGTTCAAAGTTCCTTTAAAGTGGAATGGCAGGTAGACAGAATGGTGAAGCTAGAATTTGGTACGCCCATCTTTATTGGTCAGTGCTTTGAGTATAGGAGTTGGGAGGTCATGTTGTGGCTGGACAGGACATTAGTTAGGCTACTTTTGGAATATTGTGTGCAATTCTGCTCTACTCCCACAGGAGGGATGTTGTGAAACCTGAAAGGGTTCAGAAAAGATTTACAAGGATGTTGCCAGGGTTGGAGGATTTGAGCTATAGGGAGATGCTGAACAGGCTGGGGCTATATTCCCTGAAGCGTTGGAGGCTGAGGATCGGAGACCTTATGCAGGCTTATAAAATGATGAAGGGCATGGATAGGGTGAGTAGCCAAAGTATTTTCCCTGGGGTGGAGAGTCCAGAACAAGAGGACAGAGATTTAAAGAGAGAAAGGAAAAGGTTTATTTGGGACTTAAGGGGCAATGTTTTCGCACAGAGGGTGGGGAGTGTATGGAATGAGCTGCCAGAGATAGTGGTGGAGACTGGTACAATTACAGCATTTAAAAGGCACCTGGATGGGTATCTATGAAGGGTTTAAAGGGATCTGGGCCAAGTGATGGCAAATGGGACTAGATTAATTCAGGATATCTGGTCAGCATGGATACGTTGGACCAAAAAGGGTCTGTTTCCATCCTGTATAGTTCTTGACTCCATTTGATCAGAACTGGAAAGCTACAGAGATCACTTCTGGGTGGCAAAGTGTAGTACAAGAGAAAGAGGTCAACCTAGGCATAGCTGAATGAAAGATGTGACAGAGTGGTTGCAGACATGCAGTGGATGTGCGAGGATGTGAAAGGCAAGCATGGCAGATTATCACAGTAGATCTGGCAGGGGTAGCCACAAGCAGCAGCAGATAGAAGCAAGGTCATTAATGTAACTGAAAACAGTGTAGCCCAAAAAAGATGCTGAGGAGTTTTTGTGGAAACATGTTTGGGGCTTTTCAATTCTTAAATCCTCATGCATTATGGGAGGTAGACTGTTCTATCACTCACCAAGGTCCCAGATGTTCTGTTGCTTTGACTATGCACTGATCAGTTCACATTTCCAGCAACTTGGGCAAAAAGGAATTAAATCACACAAGAACAGATCTATTTCACTGGCAGAATTAATAAAGTCGAGGGGATGCTTTGTCATTCATGATAATAATAATAATACTGTTTTGGATACTGTCAGGGGAAGATGGCTCACCAGGGGAGGGCAGCAGTTGTCAAGATCATGGCACCGTGGCAGGCATTGCTGTTCAGAAGGGCAGGAAAAAGACTCATAGTGCCATACTCATAGGGGGTTCGATTGCGAGGGGAGTAGACAGGCGGTTGTGTGGCTGAAAACGGGACTCCCGGATGCTATGTTGCCTCCCAGGTGCTCGGGTCAGGGATGTCACTAATCGGCTGCTGAGCATTCTAAAAGGGGAGGGTGAACAGCCAGTTATCTTGGTTCATATAGGCACCAACGATATAAGTAGAAAGCGCGATGAGGTCCTGAAAGCAGAATTCAGGGAGCTAGGAGAGAAGTTAAAGCAGAGGACTTCAAAAGGTAGTGATCTCGGGATTACTACCAGTGCCATGTGCTAGCCAGCGTAGAAGTGAAAAAAATAGGTAAGATGAACATGTGGATTGAGAGATGGTGAAGGAGGAAGGGATTCAGATTTGTTGGACATTGGGACCTGTTCTGGAGTAGAAGGTGGGACTATTACATTGTAGACTAATGGAGAAAGTGAAGTCACATGGTGTGCAGGGTGTTTTAGTTAGGTGGATAAAGAACTGGTTGAGTAACAGGAGACAGTAGTAGTTGAAGGGAGTTTCTCAAAATGGAGAATGGTGACCAGTGGTGTTCCATAGGGGTCAGAATTGGGGCCAGAGATGTTTGTAATATACATAAATGATCTAGAAGAGGTCACTGTTGGTATGATCAGCAAGTTTGCAGATGACACAAAGATTGGTGGAGTAGCAGAAAGCACAAAGGGACTGTCAGAGAATACAGGAGGATATAGATAGACTGGAGAGTTGGGCAGAAAAGTGGCAGATGGCTTTCAATCCAGACAATGTGAGGTGATGCATTCAGGCAAGTCTAATTCTACAGCGAATTAAAACAATGAATGGAGGAGCCTTGGGAAAACTTGAAGGGCAGAGAGATCTGGCAGTGCAGGTCCATTGTATCCTGAAGATCGCTGCACAGGTGGATAGAGCGGTCAAGACGACATATAGTATGCTTGCCTTCATTGGACAGAGTATTGAGTAGAAGAGCTAGCAAGTCATGTTAAAATTGTACAAGACACTGGTTTGGCCGCATTTAGAATACTGTGGACAGTTCCGGTCGCCACATTACCAAAAGGATGTGGATGCTTTGGAGAGGGTGCAGAGAAGGTTTACGAGAATGTTGCCTGGTATGGAAGGTGCTAGCTATGAAGAGAGTTGAGTAGGTTAGGTTTATTTTCACGAGGAAAAAGGAGATTGAGGGGGGGGACCTGATTGAGTTTTACAAAATCATGAAGGGTATAGACAGGGTGGATAGAGACAAGCTTTTTCCCGAGGTGGAGGATTCAATAACCAGAGGTCATGCTTTCAAGGTGAGAGGTGGAAAGTTTAGAGGGGATACATTCGGCAAATACTTCACAGAGTGGTGGGTGTTTGGAACGTGTTGCCAGCAGTGGTAGAGGCAGGCACGGTAGATTCATTTACGATGCGTCTGAACAAATGCATGAGTAGGTGGGGAGCAGTGGGATACAGATGCTTAGGAATTGGGTGACAGGTTTAGACAGTACATTTGGATCGGGTCAGGCTTGAAGGGCCTGTTCCTGGGCTGTAAGTTTTCTTTGTAATAATACCGTTTCACATGTTCAGGGTATTCTAGGAGCATTAATAGAATTTAAGTCACAAATTCTATGATTATTTCCTTAGAAGATAGTTTGTCATAGCTTTTTGTTTTGCACTTCTCTGTACAATTTGTAAAACGTACCAACAAGAAAAATAAATATTTTTACTTTATGAGAAGACAGTGCTGATTGATTGAGATATTGTCATTGAAAATGCACTGTTCAAAGATGGTTGCAAGTTAACTGTCAAGCTTGAAGTTTCAAACGAGGCACGTTACTTATTTGTCAAACGAAATCAATCATAGAATGGCATTCACCTGTTTTGTGGCGTTGAAATAGACTGTGTACATGTTCCTTCTTTTCGTAAAGAACAGTGTGTGCACTTGCACAAAAAAAGGCCACATATATTAATATGCAGAAACCTGTTGTATTTAGGTTTGGTCAGATGAACAGAGAGAAGGGTTGTGGGAATCAGTCTGAAAATATGGTACTAGTGGGAGATGAGATTCTGGAGCACGGAAGCTCAAGTTAAAATCCTGGAAAAGGGATGCAAATCTCGATAAGGGCATTGGTCAAGAATCAGCAACAAAGAAAGATATGGGTTGGCCAAGCTGGTATTAATAGATAAAAATGATGGGGTTCGGGGCAAGATGAAAGCAGGAAAGCAGTAGAATTTAGTAATTATGGGTACACAATCAAACAGAAAGGTGGGGGCAAAAAACACTCCTTTCAGCAGATTATCAAAATAATAAAATTTGCATGATCCATTTCCTTCAACAGCAGACACTGAAATAACTTAATCATACATATGACATTGCAAAGCTTAAGTTATTGAGAAACTAGTTCTCGGGTCCTGCTGCCAGCAATTACATGACAGGACTCAAGGTATGAAAACGGATCCAGCTCACCACACCTTGAAGATGTGGGTTAGAATAATCACACACTGAACTACCTCTCTCAAAAATACAAACTGGATAACTCAAGCCAGGGAAAGAAAAAGCTTCAAAGAATTTTGAGGTAGGGCCCTCAACAGACTGTTTCATCTCCTGCACTTTAGCCCGCCCTCCCTCCCAGAACATTGATAGAGATCTTCTTGTCCTTACAAGTCTGGTAGAATGGAAAGTAAGTAAAAGGACCATCCTCTGTCATGTCTGCCACCTCCAGTAGGATACCACCACCAAGCACATCTCCTCTCCCCAGCACTGACAGTATTCCACAAGGACCACTACATTGGAGGACTGACTCACTCTTAAAACTTCCTAACTCCCCATGTAATCAATAAAAGAAATGAAACCAGACACCTGGCATTGATGTATGCACTGGAAAAGACAAAAGCAGAAACAGCCCTGTTAACCCTGCAAAGTCCTCCTTACTAACATCTGGGGGCTAGTGCCAAAATTAGGAGAGCTACCTCACAGACTAGTCAGACAACAGCCTGACACAGTCTTTAAGGTATGATTCCTTCACGTTTACCAATCTGCCAGGTGCAGACGCATCTGTAAAAGCGACCACTGCATAGTCCTTGTGGAGACAAAGTCCTGCCTTCACATTGAGAATAACCTCTACTGTGTTGTGTGGCACCATCACTGTGCTAAATAGGTCAGACTTTGAACAAATCCAGCAAGTCAAGACTGGGCATGCACTGTGGGTCATCAACAGAAGCAGAATTCTACTTGAGCACAATCTGTAACCTCATGACCCAGCATATCCCTCAACTTAACCAATACCATCAAGCCAGGGATCAACCCTGGTTCACTGGATGTGCAGGACAGCATGCCAGAAGCAGCACCAGGATACCTGAAAATGAGGGGTCAACCTAGTGAAGCCATCAAAGAGGACTACCTGCACACCAAATAGAAGCAGCAAGTGCTAAACAGAGCTAAGTAAACTCAAAACCAATGGATCAGATCGAAGCTCTGCCGTCCTGCTGCATCCAGTCATGAATTGTGTTGATCAGTTAAACAACTCTTTGGAGAAGCATCCACAATTATTCCCATTCGCAATGATGGAAAAACCCAGCCCATCAATGCGAGAGATTAGGCTGAAGCTTTCACAGCAATCTTCAGCCAGAAGTCACAAGTGGATGATTCATCTCAGCTTCCTCCGGTGGTCCCCAGCATTATGAAGAGTAAAAAATGAGGTCTGCAGATGCTGGAGATCACAGCTGCAAATGTGTTGCTGGTCAAAGCACAGCAGGCCAGGCAGCATCTCAGGAATAGAGAATTCGACGTTTCGAGCATAAGCCCTTCATCAGGAATAAGGAAAATCAGCATTATGAATGCCATTCTTAAGCCAATTCAATAATATCATCAAGAAACATGGATACTGCAAAAGCTATGGGCCCTGACAACATTCCGGCAACAGTATTGAAGACTTGAGCTCCAGAACTTGCCACTCCCCAGCCAAGGTGTTCCAATATAGTTACAACATTGGCATCTTCCTGACAAAGTGAAAAATGCCCAGGTATGTTCTGTACAAAAAGACAGAACAAATCAACCTGGCTAATTACCACCCATCAGTCTACTCTCGTTCATTAGTTAAGTGATCGAAGACCTGCTCAGTGATGCCTAGTTTGGGTTCCACCAGGACCACTCAGCTTCTGACCTCATTAAATCCTTGGTTTAAAACATGGACAAGTCAGCAGAATTCCCAAAGTGAGGGGAGTGTGACAGCTCTTGACATCAAAGCTGAATTTGACAGTGGGACATCAAGGAGCCCTGGAAAAACTGGAATCAATCAGAATCTGGGGGCAAACTCTTCGGTGGTTGGAGTCATACCTGACACACAGGAAGATAATCGTGGTTGATAGAGGTCAGTCATCTCAGTTCCAGGTTATCTCTGCAGGTGTTCCTCAGTATTGTGTTCAAGGCCCAAATATCTTCAGCTGCTTCATCAATGACCTTCCCTCCATCATAAAGCCAGAAGTGGGGATGCACACTGGTGATTTCACAATGTTCAATACCATTTGTGACTCCTCAGATACTGAAGCAGTCCATGTCCAAATGCAACAAGATCTGGACAATAGCCAGGCGTGGGTGGAGAGGTGACAAGTAACATTCACACCAGACAAATGCCAGGCTATTACCATCACTAAATCTCTGAATATCAACATCCTGTGGAGTGTTTACCATTGATTAGAAACTCAACTGACTCAACATGAACACAATGGTTACAAGAGCAAGTCAGAGGCGAGAACACTGGGGAGTATCCTGACTCCCTAAAGCATGTCCACCATCTGTGTGACTTTACATAAGGTGGAAATCAGGAGTGTGATGGAATATTCCCCACTTGTCTGGACAGGTGCAACCCAAACAACGTTCAAGAAGCTTGACACCATCCATGTGTTAGCAGCCTGCCTCATTGGCCCTATATCCACGATCACCTACTCCCTACATCACTGCGCTCAGTAGCAGCACTGTATTATTTACAAGATGCACTGGAAAAATTCAAAGATCCTCAGACAGCACCTTCCAAACCCGCTTCCATCTAGAAGGACATGGGCAGCAAATATATGGGAACACCACCACCTCAGGAATCCTCTCCAAGCCATTCACCATTCTGACTTGGAAATATACTGCTGTTCCTTCACCGTCGCTGGGTCAAAATCCTGGAATTCCCTGCCTTATGGGTGCTCCGGTTTCCTCCCACAGTCCAAAGATGTGCAGGACAGGTGAATTGGCCACGCTAAATTGCCCGTAGCGTTAGGCACGTTAGTTAGGGTGAAATGGGTCTGGGTGGGTTACTTTTTGGAGGGTCGGTGTGGACAGGTTGGGCCGAAGGGCCTGTTTCCATACTGTAGGGAAACAAATCTAGAATTTACATGCATTTTGAAAGGCAATGACTGCTTCAGGATAGCCAACATTGTTTTGTACGTGGGAAGTCATGTCTCACGAACTTGATTGAGTTTTGTGAAATAAAAAATGAAGATTGATGAAGGCAGAGCGGTAGACATTATCTATATGGACTTCAAGACATTTGACAAGGTTCCACATGGTAAACTGGTTAGCAAGGTTAGATCACATGGAATCTGGAGGAGCTAACCAACTGGATAAAAAAAAATTGGCTTGTAAGTAGGAGACAAAGGGTGGAGGTGGAGGGTTGACTTTTTAGACTGGAGGCCTGTGACCAGCAGCGTGCTACTGCTTTTCATCATCTATACAAACTGTTTTGATATGAATGTAGGAAGTATGGATTTGCAGGTGACAGTAAAATTGATGTGTAGTGGACAGTGAAGATGATTATCTCAGTGTACAACAGGGTCTTGATCAGATGGACTATGAAGTGGCAGCTGGAATTTAATTTAGACAAATATGAAGTGTTGCATTTTGGAAAAGCAAATCAGGGCAGGACTTATATAGTTAATGGGAAGCCCCTGGGGAGTTTTGCCAAACAAAGAGACATAGGGTGCAGGTGCATAGTTCCTTGAAATTGGAGTTGAGGTTGTGGGAAAAGATTTGCTTACCCACGATTGGCCAATTTGTTTTTGTGGGCCTAATTGTACCAGGACACCCAGAATTCCCGAGCAGCTCACAAACTGGGTCAGACAGCATACAGACAATGGGATACGTTTTAAGCTCCCATGGACATGACAGATCTCAAAATCCTAAGGGCAGTTGCCATACAAAGAGCAGGACAGACAGAGAGGCACCACAGGAAGCATCTCACCACTTAAGAAGAGACTTTAACACCTACCTGTGAAGATGAATGGAACCATGATACTGTCAGGATGTTGCATTGTGTGAAGGAACAGGACATTCATCCAATAAACTGTTTTCCAATTAACATTCTTGCAACTAAATTACTCCATTTCCAGTTTCCCATTTCTTAATCAGTGACATTGTGCAGCATGACTATAAAACTGGTCTCAGCTCTGGGAGGAGAAGTTGGATCAATCTGTGCAGACTGTCAGTTCTGTGTCAGCCTCAGTCAGTTTCTCCTCCAGCGATATCGCTTGCAATAAACTGTTTGTCAATTTCACGTCGAGCTGTGTTTTGTGATCTCTAACCTATTGGGCAAATTTCTCCAACACAGGTAGACAGGATGGTGAAGAAAACATTTGACACACTAGTTTTCATTGATCAGTGCACCCCGAGTATAGGAGTTGGGATGTCATGTTGCAGCTGCAACATGACATCAGTTAGGTCACTTTTGGAATAATGCATTAAATTCTGGTCTCCCTGTGATAGGAAGGATGTTGTGAAATTTGAAAGGGTTCAGAAAAGATTTACAAAGGATGTTACCAGGGTTGGAAGATTGGTGCTATAGGGAGAGGCTGAATAGGCTGTGGCTGTTTTCCATGGAGCGGGGGCTGAGCGAGACCTTGTTGAAGTTTATAAGATCGTGAGGGGCATGGATAGGGTACATAGACAAGGTCCTGTCCCCAGAATAGGGGAGTACAAAATTCGAGGACATAAGTTTCAGGTGAACAGAAGAAAGATTTAAAAGGGACCCAAGGGGCAACCTTTACATGAAGAGGGTGGTGTACATCTCAAATGCACTGCCAGAGGAAGCAGTGGAGGCTGGTACAATTACAACATTGAAAAGGCATCCGGATGGGTTCATAAATCTGAAGGGTTTAAGAGAGAAGAAGCCTAAATGGTCGCAAATGGGACTAGATCAATTTAGGACACCTGGTTGGCATGGATGAGTAGGACCAACAGGGTCTGTTTCCGTGTTGTTAAACTCTATGATTGTATGACTGTGCCTTCAAGAGTGCTCAGAGTTATGTTGCATTACCTCCTTCTCCTCTGTCTGCAGCAAAAACAAAACATCTCAGCTCCTTTAAATTTTGAGGTCGACATACTGGACTTGAAACAGACGTTATTGTTCTCTTCATAGATGTCAGACCTGAGTTTCTCAAGTACGTTAAGGTGGCATGGTGGCTCAATGGTTAGCACTGCTGCCTCACAGCACCAGGGACCCAGGTTTGATTCCACCTTGGGCTGTGTGGAGTTTGCATATTTCCCCAGTGTCAGTGTGGGTTCCCTCCAAGTGCTCCGGTTTCCTCTCACAGTCCAAAGATGTGCACAATAGGTGGTTTGGCCATGCTAAATTGCCCATAGTATTCAGGAGTGTGCAGGCTAGATGGGTTAGCCATGGGAAATATAGGGTGGGGATGGGTCTGGATGGGATGTTCTTTGGAGGTTCAGTGGGGACCAGTTGGGCCAAATGGCCCATTTTCACCATACTGAGATACAGTAAAAAGATTTCCGTTTGTGTGTCAGAAAAGTATACTGGCAACAGCCTGACAAAATATAGTGTTCCAGAAAGTAAAGACAAAAAAAAAGTGTGTTCCAGGAAACACATGCACTGTAAAACGTTTCCAATATTTTGCATAAAGAGGTATAATCTTTAAACAAATGTATTTTGGGAATGAAAATACTTACTGTAACTGGGGACATATTCCAGAACTTTCTACTGGAGTCATTGGTGTTACAGGAGTCATGGGTGTCATTGGTATTGGACAAATAGATGATGATGATTCTTTGATGATTGGGGTGGAAACTGTATTATTTATTGAATGGTATGACTCCTCGCTGTTATCTTCAGGTCCAAGTGCACCAACAGCATTATGATCCTGGATTTCTGACAGAATTTGGCTCTCCTGCACACTTGGCTCCTTACTTATATTCTCTTCCACATCATTGTCCTCTTGGTCATCACTGAGAAAACTAAGATCTGCTGAAGTCAGCTCAGCAGTAGGTTCTTTGGGTTGACAAAGTTGAGGAGGGTAACAAGGCTCATCAATTTTTAAATCAGAATCATAGGGAATCATGGAATTGTAGATATGGGAATCACCTGAGAGATCATCCTGAAAAATCAAAGCGTATTTAAGTCACAATTCACACAATCCAAAAAGATCTCAGTACTTCATCCTCTTTATAACACATTGTCAGAGACCTTTCATGGTGTCCTGACATGCTACTGATCTCCAATGATCTGGAGATGAAAGACTTGTCCTTGGAATGTGAACAAGTGGTCAACAGGCAGTGAAATTTTGAAAATTTATCCCTATCCAAGTACAAAGGGATCGCCCGTGAATTGTCCTGATCACTGCACTGCTTCAGAGTGTGTAGCTGCATAAGACTGATCCAGACTATTCCAGGTGTGATCCCCCAGTTTTCAGTGAACTGTAGGTCTCAACTGGTAGGGGTTGGTAGATGTAACAATTTTTCTCAGCACAAAAGACAGAAGGATAAATTCACAATGGATCAACATTATCTAACTATCGCTGAGGAAATATTGGTGATTTGGCTCTTGAGAATTGCAACTTCCATTACATAGTCTTCCGAGACTCAGCAAGAAGGTTTATAAATAAATAGATATTTGATTAAAATACTAGAAGTGAAATTCACAGACCAGGCAAAATTTCGGCACGACCAGTTTCAAAACCAGATGCAGATGGTGTTTGAGAGTAAAGTACCTGCCAAGTGTGCCAATTCTTAGCTCAATTTCTGGCTATTTTTACTGTGACAGGTTTGGCGTCTGACAGTGATGTGGTGTCAGCCAATAAGGTTCATTCGGAGCACTAGAATTTCCTAGTCACCCTCCAATTTCTTGATGTGATGGGGGAGTTTCACTGTCTGCAGGCTGACATTCAGCAGAAGGCCACAGTGCCTCCACAAAAGGAGTTAAAAATCACACAACACCAGGTTATAGTCCAACAGGTTTAGTTGGAAGCACACTAGCTTTCTGAGCACCGCTCCTTCAACCACCTGATGAAGGAACGGCGCTCAGAAAGCTAGTGTGCTTCCAACTGAACCTGTTGGACTATAACCTGGTGTTGTGTGATTTTTAACTTTGCGCGCCCCAGTCGAACACCTGCATCTCCAAATCAAGCCCACCAAAGGAGGCCTTTCAGTCACCTGTACTGCCTGTTTTACTGCAGGTGTAGTTAAAGGTTACTCATATGAAGTTGTCCTCTTCCACTCCACTTTCCAGTGGTGGCCAAGCTGCTTTTTAAAATTAAATTATTTAAATAAAAAGGATGATGAGAAGCACCCTAACAGCTTTACCTGCTGCTCCTCAACATGGGGGGTCTCCGATTAGCCCTCTAACTTCAGGAGCCTGTCATTAAATGCAAAGTCAATGTGGATGCCAATTAAAAACGAGCAACATCAAAAATTCCAGTTCAGCAACTGATTTTATTCTCCCATTCAGAGATAAGTTTCAATTCTTTTTCCTCTCCTCAAAAGTCCAAAACTTACAGCTCACCACCACCTTCTCAAATTAGCAATGAGAAATAAATGCTGATGCTGCCAGCAACATTCAAACCCAACAAAAAAAATCTAAGATACACAGACTGTGAAAGGGTAGAGCTCAGTGAGGATAACAGTATTTAGATACAGGGAATTGAGATAAAGAATTCATGTTTGTGCTCCAATACTGGTGGATTGTGGTCTCCAAGTATGCTAGTCTTACATTTATGTTCAGGATTAATCAACCATGAAGAGATGGTTTCAAAATGTTAGGACTGAGGAACTGGTTTCAAAGTAGACGTGGTATCTGAAAGCTTAAATCAGCATGAAGTTGTCCAATTTTCTAATATTGAATGGTGCAGAGACAAATTCTGATCACAGGATTTAGAAATGTTCCCATCAGAACAGCACAACACAATGCCAAAGTTTGAAGGTGAGATTTAGTACATAAAAAGAGACTGTTCTTGATTGTTAAGCGTCAAACATAGACCAAAGATAAGACGAGTGTGTGCAAGAGACTTAGAACTGAAAACTGGGAGTAACTTCATTATCTAAATAGTTACATGACTATAAAACTTATTTATTTTTGGGGATTTTGGTTGATAACAGAAACAATATCAACATTCAAGATTAGATCAAAAACCTGGATGAATGAGTGGAAGGGATGTCTGAGCAGTAATTAAACAGGATTTAAATGGGTTTTCTTATGATGGCAGATAAACACCCAAGTGGCCTGTTTCAATACTGAAAATTCTCACTGATTCAATGGACAGAAAAGGCCTTCCCTTCAAGTTTTTCACAGCCGAGAATATGTTTGCAAATACATAGAGTATGACAACAGCAACGCATGTAAGTTGTTACCAATCACTCAGGAGTTTCAGAGTACTATTAACATCAAGTATCTCAAGTGATTGGATAGGAAGCCTTCACCCATTCTAGTACTGGACAACGTTTATGTTTTTCAAAAAAAAATCTTTAATGATTCTCACAGACTGAAAAGTATTGAAGCAGCTTAGCACACAGTACCAATGGCATACTAGATATCTTTATGCCTACTTAGGACCAATCTAATTGCAAAGATTTGAAAGTATTAGTAAAGAGTTTTCCAAAATAAGAACATCCTTCTACACTGAAAACTTTCATAAATGGTATGGATAGAGCCCAGTACACACTAAATTGAGTACATTTTTCTTTTAAAAATGAATCAGTCTTAAGAAAAAAAAGTGACATAGCTATTCCAATCACATTCCAATTGCCATTCTGCATCAATTCCTTTTCCCCATTAGTACTGTATTCTGTACTTCTTGCTGGGAATTCTGATCATGAGGATCTAAAATCTGGATTTAGGCTGTTGTCAGGAGCAACCATTTAATGCATGCTTTTACTAAGTACAAAATTATATTACCCCAAATCTCAAAATCAAAATTAACTGGCAAGATCGCTTTGTTTTAATTCCTTTACACATTGTCAGTGACCTGTCTCATTGCCTCACGGTTAATTTGAAGCAAGGCTGCATTAATTCATTGTCAATTAAGAATGGAAATATACATTACTGACCAGGTGAAGGAATTCTGCATGTGACTGGGGGACAGGGGTATGTATAGCCGTTGGAATTCCCAAAAACTGAGAAGTGACTGTGAATGGGTATATGAAAAATAAAAGGGACATGAGAAACAGTGTAAGGCCACTAAGGTTGAGAAATATAGAAACAGGGTTAAAGCAACAATACTGTAAAATAAAGAACTTAGTCTTGAGATTCTAAGTAGAATCTATGTCTGGCATACCAATCCTTTTTTTTGAGAATAGGTATTTTATTCCTGGATAGCCCACTGAGCCCCAAACATCTCCTGATTGTCCCCACCTGTTACAAACCTCTCCTTTTGAAAATGAAGCATCCAGTCTTCATAGCCAATGTCATGGGGATGAGTGACCTGCGCCATCCTAAACCGGGGCCCGTCCCGGGAAATAAAGTCATGTTAATAAAGCATGCCCCTGACTGCAAAAAAACAAACCGCCCCAATTTGCTCAATATGTCCAAGGGTAAATGCAGTGAAATTTTGGGAGTAGCCTGAATACGAATGGCTTGTGTTACAAGACTGAAAGATGTACCTGTCTGTCTGACGGAAGTGATATACAATTGAACAATAATCAAGAAGCTCAATTACCTTTGTTTAACCCTATGTTTTTGCAATATTTTCCACTTGGAGTCATTGACATGATCCGGACCAACAGTATGACTTAGTCCAGGAATTTCCAATCGCGTATATAGGGTGAGTGGTATTCTAGTGGTATGGCCAGAACGAGACTGAACAACGATGCAAGTTACAAATAAAACAGATTATATCTTGTGCCCTCGCGATCCCAAACGATAGGGTTGATTGGAACCAGGATACCCACTGGGGGCAGAACCTACCTCAGGTGCCCACCCGTTGACCACTACTGGGCAAACTTTTCCCGAGGGGACCCTGAAAATGGGGATAAGCAGGCTCCAGCATTACATCTTTGAGACTGGGAACAAGACAGCAAATGGCTGGCCCTTGCTTTAACTCTTGAAATGTGGCCACTGGGGAGTGATGTGTCTTTACTGTTATCTTGGAGCTAACGTGGGGAATTGACATGCTTTCGTCTTAGCAAAAGGAAAATCTACAAATATACGCTGACTCTTCATTGTGCTTTTAGTACGATCCACGATTTTGGAGCCTTGTGGGAACATTGAAGATTTTTAACCCCCAAGGAGCAGCATTATATTAATGCTGTTTCATCCAAATCAATCTGCAATTATCAAGATGCTCAGCTTATGCCACGGAAACTGATACGGTTTCCAGAGTTGCGGGCAAGTGGATGCAGCTGCCAAGCAGACAGCCTTACACCCCAAACTTCCAATCCCATCAAGCCCCCAGCAAATCCCAGTTAGATACAGTATCAGGATGGGTATGCTAGATCTGGGTAAGCTACAAAAAAAAAAATCACAGGGGAAGCCCTTGCTGAAGGGCACAAACTATAGCCTCAAATAGGGTAGTCCCTCAATACTCAAACCAGAATGTGAGTGATTCCTTCTGGGCATGTTTGTGTTCCTTTTTTGCTGCTGCCTATTTTAATTGATTATGTGTATTTATAGACACTTGGGCAAGGAGGAAGTGGTTTATACTTAATTACAATGGACACTCCATGGCCTCCAACCTCGTTGGGAAGGAAATGAAATGTGATGAGGATGTTAGGAGATTACGGGGTGACCTGGACAAGTTAGGTGAGTGATCAGATGCATGGCAGATGCAGTTCAATGTGGATAAATGTATGATTAGCCACTTTGGTGGCAAGAACAGGAAGGCAGATTACTAACTAAATGGAATCAATTTAGGTAAAGGGGCAGTACAGAGAGATCTGGGTGTTCTTATACACCAGTCAATGAAGGTAGGCATGCAGGTACAGCAGGAGTGAGGGCGGCTAATAGCATGCTGGCCTTCATAACAAGAGGGATTGAGTATAGAAGCAAAGAGGTTCTTCTGCAGCTGTACAGGGCCCTGGAGAGACCACACCTGGAGTACTGTGTGCAGTTCTGGTCTCCAAATTTGAGGAAAGACATTCTGGCTATTGAGGGAGTACAGCGTAGGTTCACGTGTTCAATTCCTGGAATGGCGGGATTACCTTACACTGAAAGACTGGAGCAACTGGGCTTGTATACCCTTGAGTTTAGAAGACTGAGAGGGGATCTGATTGAGACATAAGATTATTAAAGGAATGGACACTCTGGAGGCAGGAATCATGTTTCCGCTGATGGATGAGTGCCGAACCAGAGGACACAGCTTAAAAATACAGGGTAGATCATTTAGGACAAAGATGAGGAGAAACTTCTTCACCCAGAGAATGGTGTCTGTGTGGAATGCTCTGTCCCAGGGGGCAGTGGAGACCCAGTCTCTGGATTCATTTAAGAAAGAGTTGGATAGAGCTCTCAAGGATAGTGGAATCAAGGGTTATGGAGATAAGGCAGGAACAGGTTACTGATTAAGGATGATCAGCCATGATCATATTGAATGGTGGTGCGGGCTCAAAGGGCAGAATGGCCCACTCCTGCACCTATTGTCTATTGACCCTTCCAAGTCCTCTTTACCATCCCAACTGCTGCTAAGGTTGCCGAACATTCTGCCTGGGCTCATCTCCAGGTGAAAGAGAAGATAAGGAAATGTTATATTTCACTAACAATTTGTTTCTCCAAAGTCACAACAGAATATTTAGCAGGGATGAAGTGGTCTGCTATGCCCTTACTTCAGCAAAAGGCTCTGACCTCTTTTGTTGGGATTCGAGAGAAGAAGAGAGTATGGAATACTACTGAAGTGTTGACCGGACATAACATTTCTTTTGATTATTAGTTTTCCCCGCCTGCTAGCTGTTTATGGACTTCTTCCAATAAGTCCAGAGTAGCCCATCCGAATCGTTACAATGGTAAAGGATGGGGGTGTACTTACATTAATGTGACCAAGACTACTCCCTGCGTCATGATTAAATGTGCCAATCGCAACTGTTCCCCTGTAGGGGCTCGCATCTCATGCATGTGTCTTGGGGATATAATGTGTCTCTTATCACTGGTATTCAGGCCCTTTGTGGAATGGGTAATAGCACACACCTTCATTATGATACCCCTAATGGCACCCATATCTTCCCAATTGTGGGATGAAAGGAATTAGTCTGAAACAGTAACCATATGTCTTTCCAAAAGACCCACCTCTTTCTATTGAACAGTTTTCACCTCAAACACTCAGGGCAGCCGGGAAGTCACAAAAACAAAGCTCGTTTCTTATTGGGAAGCTCCCTCCATCATTTACACTAAACCTGGTTACTATTTTTTTAAGCAAAGGCAAAACAACCAATTTCCTGGTCCTTAATGAAATAGGCACTCCCATGCTGTAGCTGTAGGAACATGATTCCCTGTCCAATTACCTGGTAATGGGAATGGGATTTCCCTGTCAAAATGTTTAATCTCATCGCAGTGCTGCGTAATTTGGAAGAATCCAAAGGCTTTGAGCACCACTAAATGTCACTTTCTGGGGTATGCATTTCTTAGTATTTTGTTTGTAGGAGGGTCTGCAGGAATTATTAGCCATCAAAACTGAAATTCTCTCATTTGCGGTCCCACCCTTGAGTAATGAGACAACTGCTGTCTTAACAGGGGTTAAGGACATGCTTTCAGAATTATGCCTATTGTCCTAACAAAACCGGTACGCCCTTAACTACATACTTGCCAAAGAAGGTGGAGTTTGTGCCATAGTCAAAGGCAAATGCATCATGGGGGTCACTGACCTCATAGATAACATTCACACCTTCGTCAGCCAAATGACTGAAGGAGCAGGATGGGGAGATTTGGGTTTTGACTCATGGTACAACTGGCTGACAAATATGGCTGTGTATGCTGCTATTGCTTTAATTGGTCTTTTTGTTGGCATTGCTATTGTTAAGTGTATTATTGCTAAAATATTAACTTTTATTGACAGCGTCGGTTCCACCCAGAAAACGCTTCTTCTCCATTCAGATGGAGATGAGGAGGAGCCATTGCCTACTCCTACTTCCTCCTCGGGGGAGGAGGAAGTATGACAGTCTCTGGCAGCAATTCGATTAGACTGATCCAATTTATGCCCTCATATCCTATGGTGTGGTCATGGAATGACCAAAGTGGGGAGGTGAAGATCTAAAATCTGGATTTAAGTTATTGTGAGGAGTAACCATTTAATGCATGATTTTACTAACTACAAAATGGCTTCTTAATGCAAGTAACAGAAAATAACATAACAAAATGGCTTCTAGGAGCAATGGCATCTAACTCTGCTTAAAACTGTCTTCCTGAACCAAATTGAAAGATTAGCAAACAACGTCCTTTCAAAGTATGAATTAACTAAATAAGATATGACATTATTAAAGTATCCTAAATTGACCTTGGAAACCAGGGGTCCCGAAGATAAAGAAATGTAAAACAAAGTCAGTTCCCAGAAAATATCATTGGCTTAATTTTATGTCTATTTGTCATTTTCTTACACTTTATTGGATTAATTTTGCAATTAAGGCTGTTCTGTTTGTTAAGAGACCTATAAAAGTTGTCAGGGTTTTAAAGTTGTGTGCAGCTTTTCCAGAGTACACAGAGGGGCTTAACCCCTGCGTTGCTAGGCTTGGTATCATAATAACTTGTTAAAACTTGCTAAGAGAGACCGATTTGCTCGTGTTTATTTGACCGATCGCAGACTGAGAGGTCCCTCCCATGGGTCCAGATTTACAATCCCAGTTTCTTCACAAAGACAGAGCAGAAATGAAATCAATACATTACCTGGATTGCAGAACAGTGTGTCATGTTAAGCGATTTACATATCCAGCAACAAAGCCAGGTACTTTGACAGCTGCTATGAAAGGGGAAATACACAAACCAAGCATGGGGTGAGGGTGAGGTTATTTAATGAGTTAGCATTTTGAATAGAATAGGGTGCCAGCTAGGTGGAGTGCTTAAGGTAAGTGTTGCAGGATGGGGTAGTGGGCCATTAAAGGGCTGGTATCAAAAGGGAGGTGATGTTGGGGCCAGAAGTGGGGGCTGTGGTTGGCTGCTGCAACAACTCTGGCCATTGATATATCTGAACCAATTACACTGTTCTAGTTAAAGACAATGTATTGATGAAAATGTCAGCTAAAAGGGTTGGTACAAAAAGGGATTTGAATTGAGATACATTGCACAAATTAACACTATCTGCTCCCAGGAGGACCAGTTCCATCACAGAACACACCAGATGGCCTCCTTCTTTAGAGATCGCAATTTCCCTTTCCACGGAGTTAAAGATGCCCTCCAGCGCATCTCATGCACATTCCACACCTCCGCCCTCAGACCCCACTCCTCCAACCGTAACAAGGACAGAACGCCCCTGGTGCTCACCTTCCACCCTACCAACCTTCGCATAAACCAAATCATCCGCCAACATTTCCGCCACCTCCAAAAAGACCCCACCACCAGGGATATATTTCCCTCCTCCCATCCCTTTCCGCAAAGACCGTTCCCTCTGTGACTACCTGGTCAGGTCCACGCACCCTCCTCAACCCACCCTCCCATCCTGGCACCTTCCCCTGCCACCACAGGAACTGTAAAACCTGTGCCCACACCTCCTCCCTCACCTCTATCCAAGGCCCTAAAGGAGCCTTCCACATCCATCAAAGTTTTACCTGCACATCCATAATATCATTTATTGTATCTGTTGCTGCCGATGCGGTCTCCTCTACATTGGGGAGACTGGGCGCCTCCTAGCAGAGAGCTTTAGGGAACATCTCCGGGACACCCACACCAATCAACCACACTGTCCCATTGCTCAACATTTCAACTCCCCCTCCCATTCTGCCGAGGACATGGAGGTCCTGGGCCTCCTTCACCGCTGCTCCCTCACCACCAGACGCCTGGAGGAAGAACGCCTCATCTTCCGCCTCAGAACACTTCAACCCCAGGGCATCAATGTGGACTTGAACAGTTTCCTCATTTGCCCTTCCCCCACCTCACCCTAGTTCCAAACTTCCAGCTCAGCACTGTCCCCATGACTTGTCCAGACTTGCCCTACCTGCCTGTCTCCTTTTCCACCTATCCACTCCACCCTCTCCTCCCTGACCTATCACCTTCATCCCCTCCCCCACTCACCCATTGTACTCTATGCTACTTTCCCCCCACCCCTGCCCTCCTCTAGCTTATCTCTCCACGCTTCAGGCTCACTGCCTTTATTCCTGATGAAGGGTCTTGCCCAAAACGTCGATTTCGCTGCACTTTGGATGCTGCCTGAACTGCTGTGCTCTTCCAGCACCACTAACCCAAATTAACACAGGCCACTCAGGCTTTTAAACAAAATGGTAGGTATCAAAGGCAACAGAGAGAGATTTTTTTTCCCGTTTGCCTCTTTCGTAGTGAGTTTTTTTAAAAATTTCTTTTTAAGAAGTGCAATAGGCGTGGTGTACTTCCTCAAAACCTGTTTGTAAAGTCCAATTCAAAGTGACTCAGAGGAAATTCTTCAGGGTCAAACAAAGCCAGGTTTATAACTGCATTCAAAACCCAGGAGAATAGTTTGAAACACGTTCACATACACTTCCAAACAAGAGAAAGACAAAAAAGTGGAAATGAGAGAGGTCACAAATTACTTAAAAGTTAAAAAGTTGGGTATGATTCACATGATCACAAGTCCAGTAAACCTTCTTTTAGTTGACAGCACACACAAGTCCATTTCACAGAAACTGTTTTCGGTCCCTTATTTTAGCAAATACTTGTACTGGTATTGGAAGCAGTCCAGAGAAGGTTCACTAAGTTGATTCTGGTATGGAAAGATGCTCTTATGTTGAGAGGGTGAGCAGGTTGTGAGTATACTCAAGAGTTTAGAAAATTGAGAGGAGACCTTATCAAAATATACAAGATTCTTCAGCACTTAACATAGATGCAGAATGATTAGGAGGTGCCAGTGTTGGACTGGAGTGGACAAAGTTAAAAATCACACAATACCAGGTTACAGTCCAACAGGTTTATTTGGAAGCACTAGTTTTCGGCAAGTACTTATGTGACTCGGCCAACGTTGTTTCTCTCATACACTGCAGGCGAGGATGCCGTGAGGCATGGTACATTGGTGAGACCAAGCAGAGGCTATGGCAACAGATGAATGGACATTGCACAAAACTCAACAAACAGGAGAGTTCCCTCCTAGTTGGAGAGCACTTCAACAGTCAGGGACATTTGACATCAGACCTTTGAATGACCGTCCTTCAAGTAGACTTCGGGACAGGCAGCAATGCAAAGTGGCCGAGCAGAGGCTGATAGCTAGGTTCGGTACCCATTGGGATGGCCTTAACCAGGACTTTGGGTTCATGTCAAACTACAGGTGACCCCACTGCACTACACGCACGCGCACGCACACACACTCTGACAAACCCATACGCTAGCACATACACTCCCACACCCTACCCTCTCAGACTTATAACCCTTTACACTCTCAGACACTCATACTCATGCACACTCCACCCCTTCTCGCACACACACCCACATAAGTTTGTGGGGTGAATTTGTACTTGCAGAATTACATTTTATTTTGCTCAAAAATTGCATGAATCCATGTAAGAGTCTGTAAATCCCTTTTGTTAAAGATTAGAATCAGTCAGAACGTTGGAGCACAGACAGCCTCACACAGGGAACCTCATATCTTCAATGCATTATCTGGGCCAACATGACACCTATTATAATTCACTTGAGAATGTAACTTTAAGAAATTGAGAATATACGTATGAAAGAATTGAAACCAACACGCTCATTCTAAAAGATGAGATTTAAACGATCCAGGTCTTTTTCAATATATAATTTCAGTTACATCACACTTAAAACTTTGCTAGAAATTGTGTCCTACAATGTTATAATCCACAACCACTTGATGAAGGAGCTTGTAAAGTGCTTCCAAATAAAATCTGTTGGACTATAACCTGGTGTTGTGAGATTTTCAACTCTATGCAGAATGATTGTTTCCCCCTCTGACAGCATCTGGGACCAAAGGGCACAATCTGAAAATAAGGGATCACTCGAAGGTGGAGACTGATTTTTTCCCCCCCTCAGAGGAAGGTGAACCTATAGAATGCTAACCACAGAAGTCAGTGCTGTTAATGCTGAGATAGACAGATTTTTAATCAGAAAGGAAATCATCAATGGGTATGGAAAAAGACAGGAAAACGGAGTGGAGGATCATCAGACTGATCATGATCCCAACAAACGGCAGAGCAGATATAATAGGCTGAATGTCCATTTCTGCTTCTACATCCTATGGAATTACTTAAGGTGCAATAGTTAATTGGGCGTTGGTGCACTTCTCAAATAAAGTATAGAATTCTTTCCAAAAAGGGACACATTTTTGAGAGACCAAGACGAGAGGCAGATGTTAGCTAAGCCTGGAGCTATTTACTCTTCTGGTGTTGAGGAAAGAAGTCAAAAAACAGTAAAGTTAAAAGGCAACTCAAACAAATCAGCAGTTTGTCATTAGATTGGTGCACTCAGTGAATGAGGTGTGTTTTGATGCCCAAGCCAAAACCTATGGTATTTTGTTGCAGATAACTTGGTGTGAATGACTGCTTAGTTAAGTCATAGTGGGTTACGATTATCTCCATTGTTCAGGACTGGCTCTATTGGTCATCTGGTCGACTATTCCTTTATATTAGCTTGACTGCAACATTCATAAAATGTAAGGAGTGAGTCCAGGAGGATGATGCATGCTTTGTACTACTGATCAGAACTTTCCAGAATTTGTGGTCAACTGGCATCATGTGATCAGAAGCAACCATGTTAAATCGAGCATAAGTTAAACGAGAACAGAGTTAAATTAAAAAAAACACTCCCTGCCCTGTGGGGATTACATAAAACTACACAACTATCTAAATTATTTACACTCATATTAGGTAAAATTTAAAATCAGTCAAAACAATCACAAGCCAATCCAAATTTCCAACCTAATACTCCTACAACACTGTCCTCCTTCCAACCTTCCTTCTCAAGTAAGGAAGTACAATAACTTCCACAGTTCACTCAAGCTATTTTGAGCACAATAGATATCCAGATATGAATTAGAACATTTCATGAACATTACGGCCACCTTCAACTCTTTTCTCACAATTTACATGAACTCAAGGACCTGACAAGCTCCCAACTGATTTATTTTGTTAAGTACCTTTTTAAGGTAAACCTAAAATAGAATTAAAACCAAAAATGCTAGAAATACTCATGTAAGTACTCAATTCTGTTTGCATCAGAAGAAACTGAGTTTACGTTTTAGGCCAATGACCTTTCATCAAAAGTGAGAAAAAGAAATTTTGTAGGTCTTCAGCAAGTGAGTATGGGAAGACAAAAACAAAGGCATATATTAGGTGGAAGATAGGCAAGATCATGCAACAAAATATTTCGATTCCTTTGACTTTTGTACTGAAAAAACAAATGTGTCTAATTCCAGGTGTGATTGTCTGGTTAGGAGCTAATTTAATGCAAATTGAAAGAAAGAATGAGGAAGGAAATAAGTTGGAGGCATTTACAGGTTCTGAATTAAAATTAAGTTCAATGTTTTGTTTTTTTCCGTTCCTGAACTTTGAAGTTTCCAGTTCTGTGGATTGGCTGTTAATTGATATATTACAAGGCCATGGACACTCAGCTATCTTAACTACACTTCCATACACCCAATGTCCTGGGAGGATCTTATTCTATCCTCCCAGTCTCTCCATCTCACCTGCCACTATAGCCATAAATCATCCTTCATAATAATCGACCACATTCAGTACAATACCACCACCAAAACATCTGCCATTGCAATTCCCTTTCTGCATTATGGATGAACCATTCACTCAGAGAAGTCTGGTCCACCTCTGTTACCCTCCAGACTCTTTCACCTTCCTAAGAGGCATCTCCTGTGTTTGTGTGCATGGGTAACACTTAACCTTTGAACTCCTTCCTTCTCACTAACCAGGGCTTCAAACATTCTTTCCAAGTGAAACAGCAACTTATACTTCTAACACAGTTTGCTGCTTGCAATGTTGACTTCACATATTGGAGACTAAATACAGACTTGGTGATTGCTTTACAAGAGACCCCAGTTTAATCCACAACCATGACCCCAACTTCCTGCTGATCCTAATTTCAATTTTACAGTCCATTTACACTCAGATCCTTCTGCCGTTCTGATAGTGTTCTAACGAAGCTCACCACAAACTCCAAGAATACCAATTCTGTGCTCAGAGTTAAATTTAATTTTAATTCAGAATCTTGAAATGTCTCCAACTTATTTCCTTCCATTTGCATTCAGATAGCTCCTCACCAGCAAGTCAAACCTGAATTGGACATATTTTTGTTTATTCAGTACAAAAGTCAAAGGGATCAATAATATGAAATATTTTGTTGCTTGATCTGAGGGTCATAAAGATGTATGGCACAGAAACAAACCCTTTGGTGCAACTTGTTCATGCTAACCAGATATTCTAAATAAATCTAGTCCTATTGACCAACACTTGGTCCGTATCACTCTAAACCCTTGCTATTCATATACCCATCCAGATGCCTTTTAAATGTAATTGTACCAGCCTTCCTCTGGCAGCTCTTCCATACACACACCATCCTCTCCATGAAAATATTACCCCTTAAGTCCCTTTTATGTCTTTCCCTTCTCATCCTAAACCTATGCCCTCTAGTTCTGGACTCCCCCACCCCAGGGAAAAGATTGTCTATTTATCCTATGCCCCTCATGATTTTATAAACCTCTATAAGGACAACACTCAGCCTCTGGTGCTCCAAGGAAAACAGCCTCAGACTATTCGACCTCTCCCAATAGCTCAAATCCTCCAACCCTGGCAACATCCTTGTAAGTCTTTTCTGAACCCTTTCAGGTTTCATAACATCCTTCCAATATCATGCAATATTCCAAAGGTGGCATAACCAACATCCTGTACAGCCGCAACATGACCTCCCAACTCCTATACTCAATACTCTGACCAATGAAGGAAATTTACCAAATGCCTTCTTCACTATTTGAGGTAAAAACAATGACTGCAGGTGCTGGAAACCAGATTTTGGATTAGTGTGCTGGAAGAGCACAGTAGTTCAGGCAGCATCCGAGGAGCAGTAAAATCGACATTTTGGGTAAAAGCCCTTCATTAGGAATAAAGGCAGAAGTGTGGAGAGATAAGTTCGAGGAGGGTGGGGGTGGGGAGAAAATAACAGAGTACAATAGGTGAGTGGGGGGGGGGATGAAGGCGATAGGTCGGGGAGGAGGGTGGAATGGATAGGTGGAAAAGAAGATAGGCAGGTAGGACAAGTCATGGGGACAGTGCTAAGCTGGAAGTTTGGAACTGGGGGGGGAGATGAGGAAACTGTTGAAGTCCACATTGATGCCCTGGGATTGAAGTGTGCCGAGGCAGAAGATGAGACGTTCTTCCTCCAGGCATCTGGTGGTGAGGGAGCGGTGGTAAAGGAGGCTCAGGACCTCCATGTCCTCAGCAGAGTGGGATGGCATTTTTGCAAGAGGAGTAATCCAGGTAGCTGTGGGAGTCGGTGGGTTTGTAAAAAATGTAATCCAGGTAGCTGTCTATTTGCTTTCAAACTACAAACCTGCACTCCAAGGTTTCTTTGTTTAGGAACACTCCCAGGACCTTACCATTAAGTGTATAAGTCCTGCTCTGAATTGCCTTTCCATAATGCAGCACGTCGCATTTATCTATATAATGTGCCATTCCATCTGCCACTCCTCAGCCCATTGGCCCATCTGATCAAGATCACATTGTACGCTAAGGTAACCTTTGCTGTTCCCTACACCTGCAAACTTACTAACTATCCCCACGTTCACATCCAAATCATTTATATAAATGATGAAAAGCAGTGGACCCAACACCGATCATGTAGTCTATTACTGGTCACAGGCCTCCAGTCTACCTGTCTTCCATCCAATATGTGCCTTCTCTTTTGTCTTTCTCCACTGGCTTGCTCAAGACCTGCAAAATTTCTTTCTTCTCATTTCTGATAAAAAATCATTGGCCTAAAACATGAACTGAGTTTCTCCAGATGCAAACGGAATTGCACATGAAGATTTCCAGCATTTTTGGTTTTAATTATATTTTAGACTTTGCTTAAAATAAGTAATTAGCAAAAGAAATCAGTTGGAAGCTTGTCAGATCCCCGAGTTCACATAAATTATGTGATCAAGCAGGCATCTACATTATTGCATTTGTACCAATAAGCTGCTACACTTACCACTGAATAAAACTATGATTACTTGTAAACAAACAAGACTGAATGAAGCAATAATATACACTACAAGTTGCATAAACCGAATAGCAAACAGTAGGTTTTGCAGGGTTTTGAGAAAGTTTCCCAAGCTGAGGGAAGTGGGTATCTGGAACTCACTACCTGGAAGGGTGGTGAAGTCAGAAACCATTACAACACTGTAGTAGTGTTTGGATGATCACTTGAAGTGCCACATCATACCAGGCAACTGAAAAAGTGCTGGAAACGGGACTGGAGTACAGTACAGTAAATACGTACTTGAACCCCAGGGACACAACGGGTCGAAGGGCCTCTTTCCGACTTGTAAAACTCAGATTTTTAGACCAAATTAATATTGCCGTTTGTATTCAAGTAGTAAATTTAAATTTTTTGTATGTAGCAAAGACATGGGCTAAACTCATTTTTAATAAGAGGAAGCATTCGACCCTTTCACTAAGATAATTTTTTTAACAAAATCCTCCTCTGTTTGCGGAAATGCAACTATAATCAAGTTTTAATAATTGATTTTAAAAAACCATACCTTCCTTTCTACATTCAATAAATATTGTATCACAAAATAAACAAAACCCTCCCTCTTGCTACCCTTTCTTGCAGTTAGTTTATTACAGAGAAGTAAAATTACACTTACATTTGCAATAGACTGGTCAAAATAACTTTCCAAAGATGATTCCATAACGACATTTAACTAAGTACTAATATTTTCTTGCAGTGGGTGAGCAAGCAGCGTGTATATCCAAGCCTATTCCTTCAATCCAAGCGGCTGTTTCATCCTAAAGCATCTCCACGTGGTTCTGTTTGACGCACGAAATTTAAATTGCAGCGAAGAGGTTTCACAGAAATTTGTATTTCGTATTTTGAGTCATGTTCTTGCAGTTTATAAAGGTTAATATTTTATTACAATGAGTTGACTTTTGTTTGCTGCGAACGTTAATTTCAAAGTTAATCCAACGAATTCAATGCGATATGCAATCCTTAATTTAGAAACAAGTCATGGCAATTTAACATTGTTATCGTCAAATCTGGATTTTATCCCATTTCTTATCGAAATCTCGCAGTACCAGTCAGTTCATGCATTATTTATTACTGCTTTGGTCCAGTCTGAATTATCCCTTTGCGAGGCTTACTACTAACGACATAATTGTGAGTATTGAACAAAAAGCCCCAAAAGAAAGTACTGCGTATGTGAGAAATCCGAAACAAAAACAGAAATTGCTGGAAAAACTTAGTAGGTCTGATGGATCTGTGCAGAGAAAGCAGAGTTAATGTTTCGGACCCACTGACAATTTTTCTTAAGATTTCTGTTTTTTGTTGTGACTACTGGTTTGGTCTCGTTACTCAATCTAATGAGGGGGAGTTTAATCTTGCTTTGAGATAAAGTGAGCGGGGTGATCACTCATCTGAATGTCAAACAAAAAAGGCATCTGTTGGAATTATAGTACAGGTCGTAGTCCGACAACTCGCGTTTCATCAATACGATTGGGGAACATTTTTTTAAAAACGCGAACACCTATTTGTCATGACGCGACTCTGTGCCGCTAATGCTTTAAGTCTACTCAAGGTGGTTCCTTCTGTAACGTCCAGAGGTTCTATATTCTCCTTCAATGTAAAACCACCTCCAGCCCCCGTAACTCCTATAGATCAGACTACTGCTGTCTCTATAACCTTCTACATTCCCAACAACCTTTGTGTCATTTCCTTAAGGCTTCCTCCTCTCCAGCTTCCTGAAACCTCCCTATTTCTGCACCATCCTCCTTGGCTTAAACTCTCCTGAGCTTGGTAACCTCCTTCATCACCCCATGCTCCTGGATCAATGAATTCAACATGCATTGTGATATCGAACACTTCTTCCGCCAATTCCGCCTTTGGGCTTACTACTTCCATCAGAACTCACCAGGACCCCTTGACCATGACCTCCCCTCCCCTCACCAAACCATCATCTCCCAGACCATACACAATCTCATTACGTCAGGGGATCTCCCACTAACAGTCTCCAACCTCATAGATTTGAAACCCTGCACCACCCAATTCTACCTCCTCCCCAAAATTCACAAACCTGATTGACCTATCATCTCAGTCTGCTCCCGCCCCACTGAACTCCTCTCTACATACCTTGACACTGTCCCATTTCCCCCATCCACAAACTCCCCACCTCCATTTAAGACACTGCCCACGCCCTCCATTTCCTCCATGACTTTCGTTTCCCCAGCCCCCCAACGCTTCATCTTCACCATGGACATCAAGTCCGTATACACATCTATCCGCTATGATGAAGGCCTCCAAGCAATCAGTTTCTTCCTCTCCCGTCAACTCCACCAATACCCTTCCACTGACTCATTCATCCATTTGGTTGAACTGGTCCTCACTCTCAATAATTCCTCTTTTGAATCCTCCCATTTTCTGCAGATGAAAGGTGTAGCCATGGGCACCCATGGGTCCCAGCTATGCCTGTCTCTTCGTTAGGTACGTGGAACAGTCCATCTTCCACAGCTACACTGGCACCATTCCCCACCTTTTCCTCAGTTACATCGATGACTGTATCAGCACCACCTAGTGCTCCCATGAGGAGGTTGAATAGTTCAACAACTTCACTAACACATTCCACCCCGACCTTAAGTTCACGTAGACCATCTCCAGACACCACCCTCCCCTTCCTGGACTTCTCCATCTCCATTAATGGTGACTGACTCAACACGGACAGTACTACAAACCCACCAATTCCCACAGCTACTTGGACTACACATCCTCCCACCCTGCCTCCTGTAAAAACATTATCCCTTATTCCCAATTCCTCTGCCCCTGCTGCATCTGCTCCCGGGAGGACCAATTCCACCACAGAACATAACAAATGGCCACCTTCAAAGACCACAATTTCCCCTCTCACGGGGTCAATGATGCCCTCCAGCGCATCTCATCCACTTCCTGCACCTCTGCCCTTGAACCCAATCCCTCCAACTGCCACAAGGACAGAACCCCCCGGTCCTCACCTTCTACCCCACCAACTTCTGGATACATTGCATTATCCTTTGCCATTTCCGCCACCTACAAACAGACTCCACCACCGGGGATACATTTCCCTCCCCACACCTATCTGGGTTCTGTAAAGACCATTCCCTCCACGACTCCCTTGTTAGGTCCATGCCCCCCACCAACCCACCCCCCCTTTCCTCTCCTGGTTCCTTCCCCTGCATCATAAGAAGTGCAAAACCTGCACTGCCTTCCAAGGCACCAAAGGAACCATCCAGATTCATCAGAGATTTACCTTCACTTCCACACACGTCACCTAATATAATCGTTGCTCCCAATGTGGTCTCCTCTACATTGGGGAGACAAGATACCTACCTGCGGAACACTTCAGAGAACATCTCCGGGAAACATGCACTAAGTAACCCCACTGCCCCGTGGCTGAACACTTTAATTCCCCCTCCCACTCTGCCAAGGACATGCAGGTCCTGGGCCTCCTCTACACCAAACCCTTACCACCCGATGCCTGGAGGAAGAACTTCTCATCTTCCTCCTTGGGATCCTCCAACTCTAGGGGATCAATGTAGATTTCACCAGTTTCCTCATTTCCCCTCCCCACACCTTATCCTAGATCCAACCTTCCAACTCGGCACTGCCCTCTTGACCTGTCCTACCTGTCCATCTTCCTTCCCACCTATCTGCTCCACTCTCCTCTCCGACCTATCACCTTCATCCCCAAATTCATCTACCTGTTGCATTCTCAGCTACCTTCCCCCAGCCCCACACCCCCTTCCATTTATCTCTCTGCCTACTTGAGCCACCCTCTCATTCCCAATGAAGAGCTTATGCTCGAAACATTAATTCTTTTCCTCCTCAGATGCTGTCTGACCAGCTGTGCTTTTCCAGCACCACTATTTTTGACTTTCAACCTCCTCCAGTCCCTACGACGTTCCCAAACTCCCAAGTCCCTACATTCCTCCTGACCTCTGTAACCTCCTTCATCATCAACCTTCACAATTACTGAAGCCTCTTTTTGCCAGTGCAGCCCTCTGTAAAATCCTCCAGTCCTGATATCTCTCCCTATCGCTCCTCCAAGACCGTGTTAGGGAACTGGAACTGGAACTGGAGTTGGATGAATTTAAGATCATTCGGGAGGCAGAGGGGGTCATAGATCGGAGCTTTAAGGAAGTAGTTACTCCAAAGATTGCAGACAGATGGGTGACAGTGAGGGGGATGGGGCCAGTGCAAAGACCCCCTGCGGCTGTTCCCCTCAAGAACAAGTATACCCTTTTGGATACTTGTGGAGGGGACCACTTACCAGGGGTAAGCAATGGGGTTCAGGCCTCTGGCAGAAGGGAAGGGTGGAGAAGAGCAGAGCAATAGTTATTAGAGACTCGATAGTTCGAGGCACAGATAGGCGTTTTTGTGGGGGCGAGAGAGACTCACGTTTGGTATGTTGCCTCCCAGGTGCAAGGGTACATGATGTTTCCGATCGTGTTTTCCGGGTCCTTAAGGGGGAGGGGAAGCAGCCCGAAGTCGTGGTCCACATTGGCACCAACGACATAGGTAACAAGAGGGATGAGGATGTTAGGCAGGCTTTCAGGGAGCTAGATTGGAAGCTCAGAGTTAGAACAAACAGACTTGTTGTCTCTGGTTTGTTACCCGTGCCACGTGATAGAGAGTCGAGGAATAGGGAGAGAGAGCAGTTAAATGCGTGGCTACAAGGATGGTGCAGGAGGGAGGGATTCCAGTTTCTGGATAACTGGGGTTCTTTCTGGGGAAGGTGGGACCTCTATAAACAGGATGGACTACACCTGAACCTGAGGGGCGCCAGTATCCTTGGGGGGGGAGGTTTGCTAGTGCTCTTTCGGGGGGGTTAAACTAACTCTGCAGGGGCATGGAAACCTAGATTGTAGCTTTAGGGTGCAGGACCTGGAGTGTAGGGAGGTTAGGAACATGGCATCAATCTCGAAGGAGGGTGCCTGTAAACAGGAAGGTGGCTTGAAGTGTATATACTTCAATGCGAGAAGTATACGAAATAAGGTAGGTGAATTTGCAGCGTGGGTTGGTACCTGGGACTTCAATGTTGTGGCTATTACGGAGACATGGGTAGAACAGGGACAGGATTGGTTGTTGCAGGTTCCAGAGTTTAAATGTTTTAGTAGGGTCAGAGGTGGGGGTAAAAGAGGGGGAGGTGTGGCATTGCCTGTCAAGGATAGTATTACAGCGGTGGAAAGGATGATGGATGAAGACTCGCCATCTGAGGTAGTTTGGGCTGAGCTTAGAAATAGGAAAGGTGAGGTCACCCTGTTAGGAGTTTTCTACAGGCCTCCTAATAGTCCTAGAGACGTAGAAGAAAGGATTGCGAGGATGATTCAGGAGAAGAGTGAAAGTAATAGGGTGGTTGTTATGGGGGACTTTAACTTTCCAGATATTGACTGGGAAAGCTATAGCTTGAGTACGTTAGATGGGTTGGTGTTTGTCCAATGTGTGCAGGAGGGTTTCCTGACACATTATGTAGACAGGCCATACTGGATTTGGTTCTGGGTAACGAAGCAGGCCAGGTGTTAGAATTGGAGGTAGGTGAGCACTTTGGGGACAGTGACCACAATTCAGTGACTTTTACTCTAGTGATGGAGAGGGATAAGTGTGCCCTACAGGGCAAGAGTTATAGCTGGGGGCAGGGAAATTATGATGCGGTGAGGCATGACTTAGGATGTGTGGCTTGGAAAAGTAGGCTTCAAGGGAAGGGTGCAATCGATATGTTGAGCTTGTTCAAGGAGCAACTATTGAGTGTCCTTGATAAGTATGTACCTGTCAGGCAGGGAGGAAAGGGTCGTGTGAGGGAGCCATGGTTTAATAAGGAATTAGAATCCCTTGTTAAAGGGAAGAGGGCGGCCTATGTAAAGATGAGGCGTGAAGGTTCAATTGGGGTGATTGAGAGTTATAAGCTAGCCAGGAAGGATCTAAAGAGAGAGCTAAGAGCAGCAAGGAGGGGACATGAAAAGTCCTTGGTTGGTAGGATTAGGGAAACACCAAAGGCTTTCTATAGGTATGTCAGGAATAAAAGAATGACTAGGGTAGGAAAGGTCCAGTCAAGGATAGTAGTGGGAAGTTGCGTGTGGAGGCTGAAGACATTGGGGGAAACATTTTCATCAGTATTCACTCAGGAACAGGACATTGTTGCCGATGTGAATATTGAGTCACAATTAATTAGAATGGATGGCTTTGAGATATGTAGGGAAGAGGTGTTGGAAATTCTAGAAAAGGTGAATATAGATAAGTCCCCTGGGCCTGATGGCATTTATCCTAGGATTCCCTTAGCTTTAAATTAAAGGGTGGTAGGTATAGGACTGATGTTAGGGGTAGATTCTTTACTCAGCGAGTCGTGAGTTCATGGAATGCCCTGCCAGTAACAGTGGTGGACTCTCCCTCTTTATGGGCATTTAAACGGGCATTGGATAGGCATATGGAGGAAAGTGGGCTAGTGTAGGTTAGGTGGGCTTGGATCGGTGCAACATCGAGGGAGGAAGGGCCTGTACTGCGCTGTATTTTTCTATGTTCGATGTTCTATCTCTGTAACCACTGCCATCCTCCAGTGCATTTCTTGGGAACATTGCAGACGAAGGAAGAGGTATAAAATCTGGCACATGTTACAGAGGTAGGAAGGGCTGCAGAACCTGGAATATGGTGCAAATTTAGAAAGGGATGTGGATCCTGCAGGACGTTAGAGGTCGTGGAAATCATAGATTCAAAAACAAAATATTTTGCAATTGTAAATGCACAAGCCTGGGATCTTGCTAAGCTGATTCTGAAGGTCTTCACTAGAATGACTGAGCACAGCTTCAGATTCTCAGGCTGGGAGATGTGAGTTCAAGTGTGAATCTATTTTCCCAGTCTGTCTGTGTGACTGACACTGACCTGGTGGTGCCCTGCTAGAAGTCACTGTCTGTACATCTGATGACCTCCAGGTGTACATGAGTGACCAGAGCTCACCTCAATAAAGCCTTTATTTGGATTTTTTTGTCTCATTAGTTTTAAGTGGCAGATTTGTGAGGTAGAGTCATTGAGATGCACAGAACAGAAACAGACCCTTCGGTCCAACTCGTCCATGCCCACCAGATATCCTAAATTAATGTAGTCCCATTTGCCAGCACTTGACCCATATCCCTCCAAACCCTTCTATTTATGTCGTGTTTTGGGGAAAACACCAGTCTCGGAGTCAGAATCGGGGTTCAGTGACAGAATTTATTGCACAAGGAAATACCGAAGCTCCAGGGAAGGAAAGACACCAACAGCACGGTGGTCAGCTGTGAGTCTTCTCTAGTCCTGGAGCACATGTCAAGAAACTTTTATACATCTTGTGATACAATAGGTCTGTGATGGGACTATTGTCTTTGTAAGATGGTTTGTTTATGGCAATCATTGCAGAAACATTGATAGTTTCGATACAGTCTTTGTCAGTTCCAGCGCAGCCCTTGTTAATTTCTACGTGGTCATTGTCAGTTTCAGTGTAGATGTTGTCAGTTTCAATGTCTGCATGGGAATACATTACTGTAGTAATGGGCGATAATCGCTCTTCCTGAGAAGGACGGTTACTGTAGCCCTGGCTATTAGCATTTTGTATTAAGGCTGTTATCAAGCTGTAACCATTTCTATAAGAGGTACTGGCTGGACCCAGATACTTTGGTGGGCAGTATTTGTTACCCATGTGTATTCTTTCTCCCGCCCGCCTTAAACTAATCAACTGGCTTGTGAGAGCATTGTGCTGGCATTCTGGTGGCCCCAGGCAGTGTCTATATCTGCTTAGCTGTTTCTCTCCATATTGTGGTCCGGCAGCCATCTTGTGTGTCAAGTTGGCCAACTGATAGGTCAGTGGCCATCTTGTCTCTCCGTGTGCCTAGTGTCAACCTGCCCCGTGCCATCTCCCTCTTCACTCCCCCTCCTTTGTGGTCAAGGAGGCGACTTCGGAGATCTCCCATAGACCACCCAATTCAAATGTAGAGGTAGATCATCCCTTGGTGCTCCCCCTCCCGAGGGGTATCGTGGAGTGCCAATTTTGTTGGGTGCTCTTCCGTGGTAACACTCGCTGCTGGTACAGTTCTTGTCAGTAGCGCCTTACAGCAGAGCTTTAAATATGCAAGACCCACAAGCATGCCAGTATAAATGCAATCCTGTGTGCCAAATAGGGTCCCCAAGATTTACCTAGCAACCAATTTAGCCAGTTGTGTGTAATTGTGGTTCCTTGTCGAAAACTGTCTAGCTGATCTCGGATATTCTTGATGACTTCTGTAATATTATAAGAGGCATCAATTACGTGGGTAATACAATTGTCACCAATAATTGTACAAACTCCCCCTTGCTGTGCTAATTGATAATCCAACGTGTTACGTTAGAGTCTGAGTTCAGCCAGCTCTGTGTTAATTGCTTCCAGAACTTTCAAGGTACTGTTGCCTAGGATAGTCAGGCCACATACAAGATGATTTTGGTTTTTAGCACTGACGACTCCTGCTGCGCCCCCCCTCCCCCACCAAAGATAGAGATCCCAGAAATCCATATCCCAGTGATGGCCCAAAGTGGTGGGGTCTGCCAGTCAGCATAGAACTCCTGATGGAGCTGGTCACTATCCTTCCCCGAATATGTCCCCCGCTGTGGCATGGTACAGTAAGGGGCACAATTGTCCCTACTGCAAACAGGTTTAGGATGTCTGGGGTATCTGTCGCACAAGTTCTCTGAAATAGGAAAACAAATCCAATTGCCACTTGGTAACAAACATTGTCCTGTCCTTCTGTTTGTCAGTCCAGCCATGTTGCCCCCAAACCCCTTGCTGGTAAGTATCGAACAGGTATGTCCATGTGGCAGAGCTGACATGGGTGCCATTGCACTGATCACATATGAACTGTCTGTCGGTGGTGACATTCAAGCATGCCTGCTCGCTGCAGGTGCAGGGAAACTGTCCCCTGGTGACTGTACAGTGCTAATAAGCGCACTGAGTCTGGACGCATGAGTCATTTTTGGAAACCAGGGCATAAACGCATCCCCATCCCTGTCCTGTGAAACAGAGTGGGTAATTACCGGGTTTTAAATGGGTCTTCCCCTTCCCTCGGCTGGTGGTCCTGGTGGTCCTGTCCAGCTGCACACATCTACCCTGGAGTCCTCGCTTGTATTTCCCTATCTGCCCTTTACATGGTGCTCTCAAGGTGTCTACTGTATACAGGTCGCGAGGGGTCCACTCCGGATTCCACTGATCACAGACAGTTCGGTTCCCAGGCAAGCTTAGGTGGGTTTTATAGAAGAGGTTGTCTTCAAAACCTGGCATGTTCCCGACAGTTAGATTAGACTTACAGTGTGGAAACAGGCCCTTCGGCCCAACAAGTCCACACCGACCCGCCGAAGCGCAACCCACCCATACCCCTATATTCACCCCCTACCTAACACTACGGGCAATTTAGCTTGGCCAATTCACCTAACCCGCACATCTTTGTGACTGTGGGAGGAAACCGGAGCACCCGGAGGAAACCCACGCAGACACAGGGAGAATGTGCAAACTCCACACAGTCAGTCGCCTGAGTCGGGAATTGAACCCGGGTCTACAGGCGCTGTGAGGCAGCAGTGCTAACCACTGTGCCACCGTGCCACCCACTGGCACTTAAATACAATGAAATACAAGTAGGTATGTACATGTTGCAGTTAAATTGGTTAACAGTGAAAGTCTTTGTTCTGTTAGGAGGTGCAGTCATGCCTTGTTCTGTTGTGTTTTCCGTACTCTACCCAGGATGACTGTCTTGTCTGTCTTTGCTGCTTGCACCTGGGGAATGGTCAATAACATTAGTTTGGCTACAGGAGTCTTTTAAACAGGTTTGGTTGGGTTCAATGCTTCCATGTGCCTTTTCCTTTAATATCCAGACAAGCACATGTGTCCCCACTTATTACCACGTCGTATGGCCCATTCCATTTTGGGGCAAAGCCTGGATTGTCAGGCAATGCTCACAACAGGATGCGGCTTCCTGCTGCTGGAATATCAGGGAAGACTTTGAGTTCCCCTGCCCTGTCCTTTTTGGGTGCTTAATTTTATCACATACTGCCGAATTTTATCTTTTAGTGGACCCACATCAGTGCCACCTGTGATTATTGTCTCTGGCAACTGCATTACTCGCCTGGTCATTAATTCATATGGTGTTAGCCCGGTTGCCTGATTCATGGTGGCTCTTAATCTCATTAGTATGGTTGGCAGCACTTCAGCCCATGCTCTGCTTGAGGCTTGCATAGTCTCAGATAAAGCATTTTTGAGTGTTCTATTCATTCTCTCTACCATCCTTGAGCTCTGGGGGTGATAGGGAATGTGGAATTTTTGTCTTATGCTGAGCAATTGGCAGACAGACCTCATATCTCTTCCTGTAAAATGGGTCCCTTGGTCGGAGTCGATCTGGAGGGGCATCCCCCACCTCGGGATTACCTCCACTGCTAATATTCTGGCCACAGTGGTTGCAGTGCAGCTTTTGGTTGGGAATGTTTCTACCCACCGGATGAATTGGTCTATGACGACCAGGCAGTACGTTTTCCCATGGGGAGGTTGTAGTGGTCCTCTAAAATCTGTCAGAAGGTGTTCCCAGGGTCCCCTAGGTCTGGGCTGGTGTCCCATCCTAACTTTTATGGGTCTCCCTGGGTTAAGTTGTGCACAAGCCATGCACTTGGCCACACCTCTTCCCATCCCCTTCAATCACCACTTTCTCCCTAGGCTTGCTGTCATGGCCTCTCTGCCTGTATGGTAGAGCCCGTGGTGTAGTTCAAGCAATGTGTTCTGTATACATGCTAATGCTACCATCTTGTCTGCTCACCTCCAGACACCATCCTCCCTTTTGAATGCCCCTCGCAGTTTCCGTTGTTCTTTCTCTTCCTGCGGGGTGTCCTCCTGTAGCTGCTGAATTTGGATAGTGTCTTTCGCTAATTCAATAGTGGCTATTGCAGGCTTGTTAATGGCTTCTTGTTCGATTGCTTTCTGAGCTGCTCGGTCTGCTGCCTGCTTTTCTTTGAATTGTAGCCAATTTGGGCTCTCTTTTGCTGGCTCTTTTTGGTGGGCCTTTATTTTTATTACTGCAGCCTCTTTTGGCAGTTCACTAGCACGCAATAGTACCTGACTTCTTAATTGGTGTCTGATAGGGCGTCCCCTGTGGTGGTGAACCCTCTTCTACCCCATGTCACCATGTATCATGGACTGCACCGAAGATATATTGACTCTGTATATATATTCACAGTTTTTCCTTTTGCTAGTTCCAGTGCATTGGTGAGTGCTACCAGTTCTGCTGCCTGTGCGGACTGACTTCCATCAATTCTCCCGGACATAACTGTTTCTAATTTATCACTTACCACAGCCCATCCTGTTCGGGGCGACCCTGCTACATATCTTCATGACCTGTCCATGAAGAGGGTCTCCTCGGCTGTGCCTAGGGGGTATCTTTTACTCACCCCCTATCCTTATCCCCATCTATATCGCCACAGTTGTGTGGTTCCCCAGGTCTAGAATTCCCTCAGCTTGGTTTTCTCCCATATCCCTGACTATTACCAACTTGGGGGTAAAAGAACTGCCTCCCACTTTGCCCTTCTCTCATCGGAGATGGCCCTCAGTTTCCCTGTGTTTAGCATCTCTACTAGGGTGTGTTTAGTGTGGAGGATGACATTCCCTGTCATTACTATGGGCTCGCTAACCCTAACGGCACAAGCGGCATAGTCTGAGGCTGCTATGCACCTGGATAACCTGGTGATTATTGGCCCTTTTATAATTGAATAGTACCCTATGGGCTTTCTCCTGCTACCGTGGTCTTGGGTGACCACTGCGGAGTAAAACCCTGCCTCATTATTACAGTGGATGTAAACACCCTTGCTGGGATCTGGCAACCCTAGCCTGGGGCCGATATGAGTCGAGTTTTAAGCTGACTGTATGCCTCCTCCTGTTCTGGCCCCAGGTCACAGGTTCCAAGGTGGGCTTGCCTTCTTTAATTAGTCTCTGGATCAGTTCAGCTAATTTTGCGAACTCGGGTATAAAGCTCTGACTGTAGTTGAATAGCCCTGTGACCTTCTGACTTCCCTGACAGTGGCAGGTCATGGCATCTGTTGGATTGCCTTCTTACAGTCACTGGGCATTTCTTTGAGTTCCTGGAATATAGGGTGTCCCAGGTATAACACTTGTGTTTTGCCAATCTGTGCCTTTGTGGGGCTGACTTTTAACCCTGCAGTTATCATTTCCTGCAATACTGGCCCTAAAGCTTCCTAGTGTCCACTAGCATCTCACATTCCCTTTCTCCTATTACTGCAGACACGTAAATTCTCCCCTCTCCCTTACCCTCGCGAATGGGGGCAGCTGATTTGTCAGCTCTGCTGACCTCGGGTCTCCGCAATTCCGCAGTGTTCTGGGTGGTGTTTGGGGGTGCCCCATGCTTTTCCCAGCACACTGCTTCTGTGTGTCTTGTTCTTTTGCAGTGGCTACAGTATTTTACATTGATCCCTGATCTATCTCCTGCTCATGGGACCCTACACACTCCAGCAAAGTTGTGGCAGGATCATTTTATTCTATTCTTGCCTTCATTCCGGAAGGCTGCTTTGTCAGGTCTTGCCCTTGCTGCAGGAGCTTCAGCATCCTGCACCTTGCTAGCCCACTCGACTAGGTCATCATAATCCTGGGACATGATTACTCGCATTTTCAAGATGGCTTGGTGGCCGCTAGAGAGCCCATCTTTGAAAGCTCGGATGAATATCCGGTCCCCCTGATCTGGGTTTGCTTGACCTGAGCATTCTTGATAGATCCTAAGTAGTCATTCCCCATTTTCAGAGGCTCCTTCCCCTGTTAGTTGCTTAGTGTTTGTGATCTTGCTCCAGTTTGTGGGAGCATTTCCTAGTACCCTCTGGATTTCTTCTTTAAAGTTGGTGAAGGGGGGGGCAGCTGGGCATCTATCTCTGTTGTAAGGGCAATGGCATGCGCCCACTGCCCTCCGCTAACGTCTCGAGCTGCTGTGGCATTGGGTCTGCCAGCTTCCTGTCTCCACTTGTCTGCTGGGAAAGCTGCCTGACCAGCAGCTGTATGCCTTTCAGGTGTAGTCGGTGCCCTACCCATGCACTATCTAACTCTTCCCAGAAGCTGGTGTTTACGCTCTGGGGCTGTAATTTGCCCAGGGAAGCCATAATCTACTGCCTCTCCCCTGGAATGAAGGGTTTATAATTCGCTTTAGGTTGCGACTCTGTGCCTCCTCTGGTAACAGGTGCTAAGTTAGACTCCTGCACGGTTTGTCCAACAGAGGGAGCAGTTGGCTCCTGCTGGACAGTTTTGTAGGAGGGGAGACGGTCAGTTTCTCTCTCCACACGCATTTTTTCCAAGGTGAATTCTAAATTTTTATTCTGCCCTCCAGTTCTCCAACTTGCTCCTGGTCCCTTCTCCACCTACTCGTGTAGGCACTCACTTGTTCAATTAGGCCTGCTAATTGGTGTACTAACATTACCCCTATTGTTTTAGTTTTATTCCGTTTCTGCTTATCTATCTACTGTCTCTGTCGTGCTAAATGTCTGGGATGGGTCCCATCCACTCTTCTTCATTTGCTCTGTCAGCCCTTGTCTATCTGTCTTGTATTTCTCGATAAGGGAACCAGCAGTATCCCTCTAAGAACTTTGATCTGCCATTTAGCAGGTTGTGTACACACAGATACCATGAACAGTAAAGTGTTCCTAATCCTCTGGGACTTTTCTACCCCCTGGCCGTACGGCTGTAGCAGCTTCCTAGCAAGGTGTGCTCTCCACTGGTGGGACTTCTCTATCCTCCTGGCCACCACTACTAGTCGGTACCTACCGGTCGATTGGGAAAGCTGGTTCAATAGAGTGTGCTATCTACCGGTGGGACTCTATACCCTCCCGGCCACCTCTACTGATCCAATGCCTCCTGACAGGCCCAAAAATCTATCTCTAGCCCAGTGTACTCTCGACCAGTGGGACCCTTTACCATCTTGGCCCCCTCTCCGATCTATCACCCTCACATTAACCTCCTTCCACCTATTGTATTCCCAACGCCCCTCCCCCAAGTCCCTCCTCCCTACCTTTTATCTTAGCCTGCTTGGCATACCTTCCTCATTCCTGAAGAAGGACTTATGCCCGAAACATCGATTCTCCTATTCCTTGGATGCTGCCTGACCTGCTGCGCTTTTCCAGCAATCCATTTTTCAGCTCTGATTTCCAGCATCTGCAGTCCTCACTTTCTCCTTTTGGTCAGAGTGGTCAGCTCCAAATCCTCACCACACTGGAAGTTACAAGTACAGACAGCACCCAACTTTAGAGTTCCGCCCCTACAGAGTCCAATGTTACCTGACTTTGCCACTAGTGCTTCACAGCTCCGAGTGCCCTTGGCAGCTCAATTCCCACTTCAAATCCCAACCTTTGTATGTGGGGGGACGACACCTCTTAACAACCGGTTTCGGCAGGGCTTTTGAGACAGGCACTACCTTGTCCTCTGGCTGTTTCAGCACAAGCAGCAGGTTTTTACAGCATTTAATACAGTAACACACTTATTCTCCACAGACATGCACTGAAAAACATTTAACTCAGTACTGTAGCAAATTAAAGATTACAATAGCTGGTCTGGTCTGACTTTTCCCGTTTGCAGATACAAAGTGGTTCTTACCCCGGCTCCCCGATTGTGGCCATTGACCAGGGCACCAGTGATAAGAACCCTGCTTGCAGTGCCAGTTGTTGTAGGGAAAAACACCAGTCTCGGAGTCAGAATCGGGGTTCAATGACAGAGTTTATTGCACAAAGAAATACCGGAGCTCTGAGGAGAGAAAGACACTTTTTTTAATTTCAAAAATATACTTTATTCATAAAATATGCATAGAATAATTTGATACACTTTACATTAGGTAATGCCATACATATGTTCACATTTACATACACAGCTCAGAATTATTATTATTACAAACAAGTCTGTGCATTTCTCACTCATATATTGAGCTGAGGCATCAGCAGAGCCCCAAATGACTGCATGACTGGGGAGAGAAAGACACCAACAGCACAGCGGTCAGCTGTGAGTCTTCTCTCGACCTGCAGCATATGTCAAGAAACTTTTATACATCTTGTGATACAATAGGTCTGTGATGAGATTATTGTCTTTGTAAGATGGTTTGTTTATGGCAATCACTGCAGAATTGTTGATAGTTTCGGTACAGTTTTTATCAGTTCCAGTGCAGCCTTTGTTAATTTCTGTGTGGTCATTGTCAGTTTCAGTGTCTGCATGGAAATCCATTACTGTAGTAATGGGTGCTAATCGCTCTTCCTGAGAAGGACGGTTACTGTAGCCCTGGCTATTAGCATTTTGTATTGAGGCTGTATCAAGTTGTTAGCATTTCTATAAAAGGTGTTGGCTGGACCCAGACACTTTGGCGGGCAGTGTTTGTTACTCATGTGTATTCTCTCCCGCACCCGCCTTAAACTAATCAACTGGCTTGTAAGTGCATTCTGGTGGCCCTAGACAGTGTCTGTATCTGCTTAGCTGTTTCTCTCCATATTGTGATCTGGCGGCTATCTCATGTGTCAAGTTGGCCATTGATGGCTCAGTGGCCATCTTGTGTGTCCATGTGCCTAGTGTCACCCTGTCCTGTGCCATCTCCCTCTTCATATGTCCAACCAGATACCTTTTAAATGTTGTAATTGTACTAACCTCCACCACTTTCTCTGGCAGCTCATTCCATACACACATCACCGTTTGCGTGAAAAAGTTGCCCCTTAGGTTCCTTTTAAATCTTTCCTCCCTCAGATGCAGGAATTTGTTTCCAAGTGGCAAGAATGAAACCTTTATCATTAATCCTGACCCATTTGGTTGAGTTTCATGGATTCTGTTGTTGTGTGTAGACTGTTACTCAGAGGATTGTATGAGCAGAGAATCTGAGTACAGACTGCCACAACCTGTACTGTATTATTTCATTAAAATGAATGATTTTAAGATTTACTTAAACTGTGCTATCATTTGTTATCGGTTAACTACCATTTTTGTTTCAATTTTTACTGATATTTTTGGTAGTCAGCCCCAATCCTGTTTTTCCCATAGGCCCCATTATTTCAATTGTATGATTCTCTATAACACGAGATTGCATGAGAATGTAATTGCGTTATAACAGAATAAACTGGAGTGCGCCTGTTTTTTAAGTGGCTATTACTGAAATAATGATTTCTGAATTTATAGCGGTCCATTAGTAGCCTAAAGACACAGGCAATCTATTGAGTATAATTGTACTTCAGTTACACAGATTTGATTAGATTACTTACAGTGTGGAAACAGGCCCTTCGGCCCAACAAGTCCACACCGACCCCCAACCCACCCATACCCCTACATTTACCCCTTACCTAACACTACGGGCAATTTAGCATGGCCAATTCACCTGACCTGCACATCTTTGGACTGTGGGAGGAAACCGGAGCACCCGGAGGAAACCCACGCAGACATGGGGAGAACGTGCAAACTCCACACAGTCAGTCGCCTGAGTCGGGAATTGAACCCGGGTCTCAGGCGCTGTGAGGCAGCAGTGCTAACCACTGTGCCACCATGCCGCCCACTAAGCAACTCCTATGTACCATGTCTTAGAGCCATCAAAAAGTCCTTTAGTCTTCTAATATATTTATATTTGCCATATACGCTACTTTGATATGTTACAGATGTGTGAGACCTGCATTATATAGATTTTGATTGAATGAATGTGCTGACTTTGACAAGATATTTGTGTATACCAATTAGTGGAATTGGATGGCATACATGTCAAAATATCAAAGGACCTAGTTCTCTTTTCAGAGATCCTTTGTCTTGTAGAAGCGGTTGTGTTTGGATCTAGAAAATGTATTTTATGGTTTTTTTGCAAAGGTACTTAAACAGGACCTTAAGGAACAAAGGCATTATGATTTAGCAAGGGGGCTGGGTTTGTAAAATTTGTTCAGTAATGTATTATATTCTCATGCAGCTTATTTAGTTATCTTACAGAATCCAAGATATAATTTACCAAGGTTTCCCTGAAATTTGTCAGAGTTTTTTAAAAAACATCTTTTGCCAGTGCATCTATAGAAACCAGAGTGGGAAGAATGCAAAACACCAAACAGTTTCAAAAGCTAAGGAAGGGTTAGGCAACAAGCCAACTTTTATGATTGAGAGTTTGATTTTCTTTGACATAAGGGCGTTGCTTTTTTGTGGATGTGGGCAGTGGAATTTTTTGAATGTCAACAGAGAACAACGCAAATAATGTTGCCAAAGTTCACGAGTACCATGATTATTACAATATTGTTTTAAATAAATAAATACTTCAAATGGTACAACAAAATATTGTATTTATGTAGCACCTTTATTCCAGTAAGATGGCCTAAAGTGCCACTCAGCCACAGAGGATAAATTAGAACAGATAAGTAAAGCTTGTTCGAAAAGGTAGGTTTTAAAGGGTTTATTAAATCATTAATGAAATGTGGTTGTCACTAGCTAGCAATTATGGCCAAGTCCCTTAAGATGATGGCAGTTAACTGCAGGTTAGGAGTAGCTACACCCACAGTGCTATTTGGAAAGGGGTTCCAGAATTTTGACCCAGTGACTGTGAAGGAACGTGATATATTTCCAAGACCTCGTATATGAGTTAGAAGGGAACTTGCTGGTGATTGTGCTCTCATGTATCTGCTGCCTTTGTCCTTCAAAATGGTAAAGGTCACAGATTTGGAAGGTGCTATTGCAAAAGTGCTTGAAGACTTGTAATTGTGCATCTTGTAGATAGTACACATTGCTGCTTCTGTTCATCAGTGGTGGAGGGAGTGCATGCTTGTGGATGGATGTAATTCCAGTCAAGTGGATACTGTCAAGCTTCTTGAGTGTTGATGGAGCTGTACCAATCCAGGAAAGTGGGAGCTATTCCATTACACTTCTGACTTGTTTCTTGTAGATGGTGAACAGGCTCTGGAGAGACAGGAGAGAATTTACTTACATTAGCATGCCTAGTTTCTGAACTGCTCTAGGAGCTACAGTACCCTGTATGCTTGTGTGGTTCAGTTTCTGATCAGTGGGACTTATGAAGTTGAAAGTGGGGAATTCAGTTATGGTAATGCCACAATTCAGTTATTGTCAAAGGGTACTAGTTAGATATTTGTACTGTTGGAGATGAATCATTGTCTGACAATTGGCATATATGCAGTCCAGATCTTGCTGCATTTGAACATTGTTGAGACCTTCATTATTTTTATTTTCATCATTTTGGTTTGAAGATGAGACCTGAAGGTGACCTTTGAGTTATGAACATCAACTTGTTTTAAAAGTGGAATTTGTTATTTGTTTGAGGCCAGGCCTGGAACTAGTTGTAGGTTGATATTTGTTCAAAGTACTCAATAGCCATCTCAATGTATTATGCCTCACAAGGAGCTATGATACCAATCAGTCTACCAAGGAAAGCGGTGGGAAAAACAGAAAGAGAAACCAAGGTCTGAACAGAAACAAAAACAGAAGTTGCTGGAAAAGTTCAGCAGCTTTGGCAGCATCTATGAAGAGAAATCAAAGTTAACATTTCAAGTCCAGTGACTCTTCCTGAGAAACATTGACTCTGATTTCTCTTCACAGAGCTTTTCCAACAACTTCTGTTTTTGTTTCTAATTTACAGCATCAGTAGTCTTTTGGTTTTTACAAAGTTTGAACAGGTTTTAAACTGTATTTTAGTCAAGAGAATTGTGGCTGCCAAAGCTACAGGATGGCATTTGATTGCTGCCCGGTTATTCTCTTATTATCAACTTATTGGATGTTCAGAGAGTAGAATCACTGTTATAGGTATTAAGTGAATATTAATCAGAGCCTACTGGAAGCTCTTTGCATTGACTGGTGTCTTCAGAAAGATATAATCCCATGTGCCTGTGATATGATGGATCATGGATACTACTTAAGTCAACTGGCAGTTACATCTCAGTTATTGTTCTTTTGATTTATCCCTAACATGTCTGTTTGTCTGTCTGTATTTGTATAAGTGGAGGATAGAAGTATTAGATGAGAATGATCATGTTGTTCCTTGATTAGTTTTTGGACTACTCCACCAATTTGGACACAAACTCCCAGATGCTAGTCAGGGTGAGTTTGCAGGGTAAAAGTGCAGAGTTCGCAACCACCAATTCCATGTTAACACTATTCACATCAATGCCAGGTAGTTAATTAGGTTTCATTCTTTTTCTTCAACTGTATCGTAGTTAGATACAACTGAGTTTTCAGAGAACATTTAAGAGTGAATCACATTGCTGAGAGCCTGGATTCACATGTAGGTCAGGTTAGATTCTTCCTTAAAGGATATTAATGAACTAGAAAGGTTTTTTTACAATAGTCCACATGGTATCATTGTCAATATTAGCCTACCTTTTCCAGATTATTAATAATTAATTGAATTCAAATTTCACCAACTATGAAGGTGAGTTTTAAATCCATATTCTCAGCATTCTCATTACGACAGATCCTGTTACTTAACTGGTTTGATTCCAGAAGAAATGTCCTTAGGAACTGAGTTTTAGAGAATAAACCTTTTTAAGGATTGAACATTTCCAGAAAAGTATAATTGGTGAGTTTAAAGAATTACTGTTCATTTCAGGTTCAGGTGACGATGTGAACTTTGGATCTTAAACAGATAACTCAAAAGAAATATTAAGTTAGACTAATATGTTTTACATTGTAAGGTGTGCCCTGAACTGTTAGACCCAGCCTGTTACTGATTACATGTATATCTGTTGTAATACATTCAGAGGAATTTACTTCTTTAACATCACTTGAACAAAAGTCACTTCATTTTGGCCTTCCTCTTCAATAGCGAGGGTTGTACTATCATAGCACAGCACAGCAATTTGAGCTGGCTTTATTATTACCCTGAAACACAACACCTATGCTTAATATCCATGCAAATGGTTGAATTTATTTCAAGCATTTTTTGTGTGCTTTGAGACAGCACCAGCTGCTTCTGCCTCGGAACCCTCCAACCACAAGGGATGAACTCAGATTTCTCCAGTTTCCTCATTTCCCCCCCCTCCCCACACCTTGTCTCAGACCCAACCCTCGAATTCAGCACCATCTTTCTAACCTGCAATCTTCTTCCTGACCTCTCTGTCCCCACCCCCACTCCGGCCTATCACCCTCATCTTAACCTCCTTCCACCTATCGCATTTCCAACACCCCTTCCCCAAGCCACTCCTCCCTACCTTTTATCTTAGCCTGCTTGGCACACTTTGCTCATTCCTAAAGAAGAGTTCATGCCCCAAACGTCGATTCTCCTGCTCCTTGGATGCTGCCTGACCTGCTACACTTTTCCAGCTAGTTCAATGCTTGGTATGGGTAAAAGTGGCAGAAAGACCTAAATTGTACAATTTTATGAACATGAAGTTAAGTTCCCAATCCATTAATCAGTACCTTTTTCAAGTCTGTATCTACTTCACTTTAACTGTGAATCTAACTACTTTATGTTTACCAACCCAACAGTATGTTGTATCTTCAGTCTGTTTCCTTGACCTCTGGAATTGCCTAAACTTAAATCTAACAATGGAGTATTTCCAGCTGGACATATAACAAAATGACTTAGTGAAAAAGCCTGAATATAAATTCTCTGTACTTCTACCACAATGGACTTGACAGACTGCAAAGCCCCTGACCATCTTCTAGAATTATGTGATTCATTTGGCTGCATTTTATGAATCCCTAACAGCATGTTTGAAGATGGAGTCTCATAAAATGCAATGCACAGCTTTTACACAATTTTCTCTCTTGCTGGTGACTTTTCTCCCACTTTACAGTGGGCAAGGGAGACATCATGTAGCCTGTTCACGGACGCTTGTGCCTATGGAAGTACTTAAGTGGCAATTAGCTCTGGCTAATATAAATGCTGAACAAAGAGACCTTGGAATGCAAGTTCATATTTCCTTGAAAGTGGGGTTTTGGGGTGAAAGTAGAGTGAAGTATGGTATGCTTTCCTTTACTGGTCAGAGCATTGAGTATAGGTGTTGGGAGGTCATGTTGTGGCTGTACAGGACATTGGTTCGACCACTGTTGGAATATTGTGTGCAATTCTGGTCTCCTTCCTATTGGAAAGATGTTGTGAAACTTGAAAGGATTCAGAAAAGATTTACAAGGATGTTGTTAGAGTTGGAGGATTTGAGTCCAGGGAGAGACTGAATAGGCTGGGGCACCACTCTAATCTAGAGTCTAATAAACATAAGGTTCACCCTTCGGTCACCATTAGACTAGCTTTCAATCGCAGACTTTATTAAACTCAAATTTCACCATCTGCGCTGGTGTGACTGGAACCATATTCCCAGATCATTAACCTGGGCTTCTAGAATTACTAGTCCAGTGTCATTACTGCTATATTTTCACATGGTGTTTTATGAATCTTTGGAACTCTCTATTCTGTGAAACTGGCATCATTGAATTTTTTTGTTTATAAGGGTATTGATGAGCAAGCAGGAAATTGAAGTTAAAGCCCAAGATCAGCCATGATCATATTGAATGGCAGAAAATATGTGAGAAACTGTATGGCTTCCTCCTGTTTTGTATTTCTTATGTTCTTATTATTTATACTGGAAACAACGTGCACAGTAGAGTGTTTGTTCCTAATGCAAAAATGGCTGCCCAGATCTATTTGTGCATGCACAGCTGCACCCATTCTGTGGGCGTGAATCCCTGTTTCAGAACATTCCTTGAGGGGAAACATTGCATTTAAGCTTGAATCAGAGATGAGTGTCCTTCACTGAAAAAAAAGCCGGATTGAGTCTTCTAATTTACTCTGCTTTGTAATAATCCCATTCTGGCCTGCTACTCTGAAGAAAATCATTGCTTACAACATGATGAATCAGTAAACATTTCAGAAATTGTGGGTAAGGACTGTTCCCACTAATAGCAGCTATAAATGCAGTCATTTAAGAGTTGTGAAAATAACAGGATAATCATTTGCAGCACAAAGGGAAGGCAGATTAGTCAATTCTGGGTCAGTGTTTGATTATGGCATTGTCAGGAACCATAAACACAGCAGTGGGAGATTTATTACATTGGTTAGGTGTAAATCTCTCACATCTTGCACTTACATGTTGCAGTGTGCCACCAATCAGTGACAAAGCCCCATACGCATAGCCAATACACATTGCAGAAAAATGTAAAGTCTCTGATTTAATTCAATTTTGGAGCAGTTCAATGCGGAATGCTTGAACTTCAAAGCTATGTCCAATGCAGATGCAGTTTCAAGTACTTTTTCTAGGCAGACAGAAAGTTCAATAAAGGTGGAGAGGTAGTGCTGCTAATTAAGGATGGTATTTATCCAATAGATAGGGATTACCTTGGCAGTAGTCATTGAGGTTCACTGCATGATTTGTCTTTGGCACTGGGATGATGGTAGTCTTCTTGGATGCTGGTGGGGACTTCTGGCTGCAATAAGGAGAGGGTGAAAGTGTCTGTGAATACTCTCAACAGCTGATTTGCATAGGATGTGAGTGCATGGCTGGGGACTCAATCCAGGTCGGTCACTTTCCATGAGTTCACGCTTAAGAAGGCTAATCTAACATCTGTGACGGTGACCAAGGTAACAGGTGCATCACTGGATGATGGGACAGGTGATATCATTTCACTTCTCTTTTGTTCAAAGTGAGCGTAGAATGCATCGAGCTCATTGGATAGGGATGTACCTTTGTCTCTGATCCTGATCGACTTTGCTTTGTAGCCTGTTATGTTATATAAGTGTTGCCACAAACAACGGTTGTACATGTGGTTAGTTTGAGTCTCAAGCTTAGTTTGGTATTGCCTCTTGGTATCCCTGAATCCCTTGTGAAGGCCATTGTTCACTGGGCCTTCAAAGGGGAACAAGATTGTCCTCTAACACATGATACCTTGGCAATAGAGACATGCAGTGTGCCGCTCCTGGCCATCTTGCCATATTGACTGTCTTGGTAGCTCCTCCCTATTACTATCAGAGGTACACTGCTGCAAACATAGCCAGCTGAACAGTAGGTGATGGTGAAGAGACAGCTGCCTTCTGTGTCAGAGTGAGCTGATGCCATGTACATACATTGTTACCCCTGCTCCCACAGAATGTATTTGATATTCATCTTACATCTCCAACTACTGCAGCTCATAAGGCAATGGAGGCAGGGTCATTAAATATTCAATGGGAATGTAGAATTTGAAACACAAGTAGATTATCCATGATCTTATTGAATGACAGAGCAGGCACAAGAAGCTGAATGGTCAACTATTTTAATTTGTGTGCTTATGCATACACTGAGCTTTAAACTTGAAGAATGCTGTTGATGAGAGTTTGGTGACAGTCCTTGTAAGAGGACTGTGTCACTTGTTTCTTCTGCCTTGTGACACTAACCAACCCATTGTCAGCCACTAATGATCCCCACTAACAGGTCTTCATTTTCTCCGGCTGACCTTTACCTATTCCTTTGTCAGCCCAACATTTTTTCTCTCTCTCTGGTCTCCATCTCCACCTATCATTTACTCCTACCCCCTTCCCACATCCCATCTTCAGCATATATAACAATATTTTCCAAGCTACATTCTGTTCTGAAGATGGGTCACTGGATCCAAAATGTTAATTCTACTTTTTTTCCCACAGATGCTGCGAGACATGCTGAGTTTTTCCAGCAATTTCTGATTTTGTTTGATTCCCAGCATCTTCAGGTTTTTTTTTGCCATTTTACATGTTAAGGTATGATAGCAATTGCCATGTGGGCATAATCAACCCATTGATTATGATAGCAATTATGTGATTGACTGGTAATCCAGAGACACAGAAAATGTAATTTCATTTCCCACCTTTGCAGTTGGGAAATTTAAATTTAGCTAATTAAATAAATCTGCATTTTTAAACAATTTTTATTCCTAGTCTTACTTGGTCTGTCCATGTGAAACTAGACCTATAGCAATATACCTGTAGTTGACTTTTAATTGTTCTCTTGATGGAACCAGCAAGCTACCCTTTAACACGGGGTGGATAATAAATGGTGGCATTTCCAGCAATGCACACATTCAATTAATGAAATCTTGTTGTTGCACTTGCATGTTGCAGCACGCTACCAATCAGTGACAAAGCCCACATACATAGCCAATGTACATTGCAGAATAATGTAAAGTCTCTGACTTAATTCAAGTTCGGAGTAGTTCAATGCTGAATGCTTGAGCTTCAAAGCTATGTCCACAGCAATAAAAAACAGGTTTTGATTATTTTGACCTTTCTGTAGCACTATGATGGAACTATTTTCAATCAAAGGCAGTTAAGTCAGCTAGTATAATTTTGCAACGTTTTAAAACATACATTATTGTGTGACAAGATATAAATTTTGACTCGATTAGATGACAAAATGACTTAAATGGGTAAGTGATGAATTATATTGATCCAGTATTAAATCTATACATGTTTGATTTCTCATATCTTAAGAGTAAAATATCTTGAAAATATTTGTATTATATTCCAAAACAAGTTTGGGCGAAAAACATAAACATTAACACAGAGTTTTAATTACTGCAATGTTTAACTTTTAACTTTGTTCTTTCTTTCCTTGTTCTTACCTTGTTCTGAGGATTCTGTACCTAGGTACTTATATCTAAGATGGTGTCCTGTGTAGTAACATTATATACTTTTTGCTGTACTTTTATACTTGAATATACGTGACAAAATCAAAATCAAATCAGTTTAATTTCACTGAGGTACAAAACAAATCACATGTATATTTTACTACAACCATTCTTGTGAAACAATGGATTTTGAAAATTGGAATGAAGTATTTTTCTACAGTGGCATTTTGACCACGTAGGGAGAGGTCATGGCTTGCCTCTTTTTGTTTTCAAGCTCTCTTGGTCAGATGCAACATTTATTTAGTCCATATCTGTCACACTTCAAATAATTTTAGTTAATCAAATTAGAAATGAAGGACAGCCTATTCCAAGGTTTTATTGACTGAAAGCGAGTGGAGTTTTATTCCTGAAATATTGTGAAATTTGACAAAAAATACAGTTAAGTTGACAAAAATGGGAGGAGGGACAATTAGTATCTAGGTGTATTCAGGAAGATAAAGGTAGTTGCAATTTACAGATTTCTTTTCAGAATCTTTGTGTTGTGAGAGTGAAACTTTACAACTGCATTGTTGTTATCCTGTGTCCTCAGGACTGGCAAAGTTTTGAGATACCCATTGGTTATTTTTCCATGTTTGTCCTTCCTGGCACTGGTTTGTTGAGACTTTGAAGAGAGTCTTTCATTTCTTGTTCACTTATTTATTTTTCCTTCTCTCTCCTCGACTGCTCAGAAGTAGCAGTTGATAAAAACATTTGTTTGCATATCCTGAGTCTGCTTATTGTTTTCCCAAGCTGAATATTCCACAGGCAACTTTTCATCTCAATATTTAATATCCAGAAAGGTATGAATCAGTAGAATAAAACAGGTTTAAGCTTCAGTGCTGTTTTACAATGATGTTAATTTTGGCTCAGACTGACCCTTGTTTACTGAGAGGTTCATGAGTAGATGATCACAGTAGCCATTTTATGATAGTTTTTTAACTAAATATTTTGGTTTATGAAGATTTTGGCTATTACAGTCAAATGATGAAAGTTGAATACTGGAAGTCCATTTTCTCTGTGATCTTAGCAAAGCTGATTCAAGAAATTGAGACTAATATATCGTATGAATCTTTGAACTTTTTACAGCTTTGTTGTGTATTAACCAATATAGTGCAAAAGAAGGATAATAATAGATATTTTTCAAACCTCTTGGAGTGAAATTGTAAACTTCTCAAATAAATGACAATGGTAATGGGTGATGGCACAAAAATAATATCGAGAATGAAAATTATTTATTGGCAGTATAAAAAGTATTGTGATGAATGCAAGATATTCTTTACATTCTTTTATATTATCTGTGCCACTGTTTCTTTCAGGCTTGCCTTCAGAATATCATTGACAACCATTTTATTTTGTATTTGCATCTGCTGATCATGTTGTTTCACAGAATATGATATTATTTAGAATGTGTCAAAAGCATAGGATCATTATCAAAGTGGTTTCAAATGTTAACACTGAATGCTGCCAGTCAGTGCCTGTGATTGAAGATGCCAGTCCAATGGGACAGTTTGAAAAACATCATAGAGTCCCTACAGTGTAGAAGCAGGCCAATTGGCCCATTTAATCCACACCACCCCTCCAAAGAGCATCTCAACCTATCATTGCATTTTCCATGGCTAATCCACCAAGCCAGCACTGAACACTCTGGGCAATCTAGTCTGGTCAATCCACCTAACCTGCACTTAATCCACCAAACCCAAGCAGATATGGGCTAAATGTGCAAACTCCACACCATTGCCTGAGGCGGGAATTGGACCCTGGTCCCTGGTGCAGTGAGACAGCAGCGCTAACTACTGAGTCACCGTGCTATTCGTACCTACTCATCAGCTTTGCTCAAAATTTGAAAATTATGCAACGTGTACAACATTGTTGCTTCTTCAGCTCTGCTGAAATCTCTAATGTAAGAAGAAATCATTTCCTGGAGTCTGTCTTAACATTTGGAGTTGGATTCGAACCGGTACATCTCAGACGTAAAACATTTGCATTCAGAGCTTTGACATGACAAAATATTTCTGGCAAAAAGAAACAGTATTGCCAAGGACCAAAGTGAAAGAGATGTGCCAGAATCACAATGAACTAAATCAGAATCAACTTTAGCCCCAAAACAACTGAAATCATTGTTTTGTCAGACTTCAAAATATTTCCTGTGGCTTTTAAGCCAAGTAAACACAGGAATTGTGACTAAATTCAATATCTGATTACAGTATTACAATTTGTTTCTGTTTGGTTTACAAAAAAAATGTTTTGTTGGTGGAAGAACTTTGTTTTCTTTCACCTGAACTGCAAAGGGGGCTTGCTTCAGGGATTATATTTTGCTGAGTTGAGGCAATCTTTCTTAATCCTTGAAAATTTAATCCTTTAATCAATTTTGATTTGCCTGATTCATTTTAATGACCATGTGACCACAGTTTACATACCAACACATGCAGGTACATGTTAAATGAAATGCTGCACATACTTCTCAGCACAACATGTTAAATGAAATGCTGCACAACACACCCAGACAAAAAAAATCTGAACAACATTCTTGTAGCAACATGATGTAACTAAAGATGACATCCAAAACTATTTTACAGAGACAGTAAGTATGCTACATTTAAGAAGTTTTTCACTACTTTTACAGTAGGCCTGTTAGTTAACCTCAGTTAGTACTATATAATTTCCATTTGTACAATACTATTTTACATTAGTTTAGAATAGCAGAAGAATATTTCATGAGAAATAACTATAGTCCAGCTAAGTCTGGACTCACCAGACACCAACCTCAGCTGAAATGCTTGTTCGCTTCCAGTTTCTGTGCGTTAATGAGAAGAACTTGATACTGGCACTGTGCACAATATACATTATAATGTATCACATACTGTGAAACAATTTTTTGCATTATTCAAAATTATTTATCTAGTCTCTACATCATAAAAACATTATGGAGGTAATATAGAAGGTACAAAATGATTTATTCAAGGGATATTAGAACTGACAGTATTACTAAACAAAAGAGATTGAACAGTCTGGGATTTTCTTCTCAAGAAAATGAAAGGTTGAAGACACCTGATAGAGCTCTTCAAGAGTATGAAAGAGTTTATAGGTTACACATAGAAAAGATAATTTCACTTCTTCTGAGCACTCTAATATAGATTTTAATTATCAGAAAAATCACTAATAAATCCAATTTGGAATTTAGGAGAAATTTATTCACCCAAGTAGTAGTTATAATGTGGAACATAAGTAGACTATAAAAAGATGTTGAAGAATGTGGTGTTGGAAAAGCACAGCCAGTGAGGCAGCATCCGAGGAGTAGGAGAATCGACATTTCGAGCATAAGCCTTTCATCAGGAATTCCTGATGAAGCGCTTATGCTCAAAATGCCGATTCTCCTGCTCCTCAGATGCTGCCTGACTGGGTTTGCTTTTCCAGCACCACACTCTTCTACTCTGATATCCCGTATCTGCAGTCCTCACTTTCTCCTACGAAAAAGATGTTGATTGGTTCAGTAAGTGGACAAAGATTGGCAAATGGAGTACAATGTGTGAAAATGTGAACTTGTCCATTTTGGCATAAAGAATGAAAAAAGAACATATTAGTTACATATGAGAGATTTCAAAGCTTTTCTTCATTCACTCGTGGGACATACACACTGCTGGCTGACCAATATTTATTGTCTGTCCCTAGTTAGCCTTGGAAAGATGGTGGTGAGCTGCCTTCTTGTACTCCTGCAGTCCATGTGCTGCAGTTGACCCAGAGAGATAGTCCTCAGTGGGTCAGTGAAGAAATGGCAATATATTTTGAAGTTGGGATGGTCAGTGGCTTGGAGGGGAACCTGCAGGTGGTGGTGGTATTCCCATGTACTTGCTGCCCTTGTCGTTTGAGATGAAAATGGTTGTGAGTTAGTACGATGCTGTGTAAGGAGTTTTTGTGAATTTCTGCAGTGCATCCTGTAGATGGTACACACTGCTGCTACTGACTGCTGGTGGTGGAGGATGTGGGTGCTTGTGGATCAGGTGTCAATCAAGCACACTGCTTTGCCCTGGATGATGTCAAGCTTCTTGAGTGTTGTTGAGCTGCATCCATTCAGGCAGGTAGACAGTATTCCTTCATGGTCCTGACTTGGGTCTTGTACTTCAGGAGTCAGGAGATGAGTAACTTGCCTCAGTATTCCTAACCTACTCTTGTAGCCATTAAGATACAGAGGGATCTGGGTGTATGAATCACAATAGATGGTTGCATTTTAGAGCAGGAAATCAGGAAGAGTCGGTGTTGGGACCACAACTTTTCACATGATATGTTAATGATCTGGATGAAGGAACTGAGGGCATCCTGGCTACGTTTGCAGATGATACAAAGATAGGTGGAATGGCAGGTAATGTTGAGGTGGTGAGGAAGGCAAATACAATGTTGCCATTCATCTCGAAAGGACAACAATATAAAAGCAGGGATGTTCTTTTGAGGCTTTATAAGGCTCTGGTCAGACCACATTTAGAGTGTTGTGAGCAATTTTAGGCCCCATATCTCAGGAGAGATTGGGCATGGAGCAGGTCCAGAAGAGGTTCATGAGAATGATCCCACGAATGAAAGCCTTAACATATGAGGAGCATTTGAGGATCCTGAGACTATATTTGGAGTTTAGAAGGATGAGGGAGGATTTGATTGAAACTTGGACAGAGTTGACATTGGGAAGATGTTTCCATTAGCAGGAGTGATGAGGACCTGAGGGTACAGCCTTAAAGTAAAGGGAAGATCTTTTAGAAAGGAGACAAGGAAAACCTTCTTTAGCCGGACAGTAGTGAATCTGTGGAATTCATTGCCACAGAAGGCTGTGGAGGAGAGGTCATTGTGTTTATTTAAAACCAAGATAGATAGGTTCTTGATTGCCAAGGGGATCAAAGGTTACGGGGAGAAAGCAAGAAAATGCGGTTGAAAAATCTATCAGCCATGATTGAATGACAGAGCAGACTGGATGGGCTGAATGGCTTAATTTCTGCTCCTATGTCTTTTGGTCTTATAAGGTGAAAAGAAGATTGTCATTTATTGGGAAGGGAATTAATGCAAAATAGAGAGTTTATGATTCAGTTATTCAGGACACTGATAAGGCCACATTATTTGAGCAAGGATTGAAATGTATTGGGAAGGGCTGTTTTGGCACAATGGCAATATACTGAGTCAGAAAGATTGGATTTAAGTCTCAACCTCTGCAAAGGTATATCATAACGTATCTGAACATGTCTATAAATATATTAGAAGCAGTTCAGAGAAGGCTGACCAGACTAATACCTGGAATGGGTGTGTTGTCTTACGAGGAAAGATTTGTCAGAAAGGCCTATATCCATGAGAGTTTGCCAGAGTAAGAGAAAAATTGATTGAAACATATAAACTCCTGAAGGATCAGGACAAGTTGAATGTTGGATGGCATTTCCTTATATAGCAAAATTTTGAATGAGAGGTCACCCATGTAAATCAGGAATTAATTCCAATATTGGGTAACTATCTGAGTGGAGTTTGTATATTCTCTGTGTAGGCAAAAGTGAGTACTGCAGATGCTGGAGATGAGAGCCAAGAGTGTGGTGCTGGAAAAGCACAGCTGGTCAGGCAATATCCGAGGAGCAAGAAAATCGACGTTTTGTGTCTGATGAAGGGCTTTTGCCCGAAATGTCAATTTTCCTGTTCCTTGGATGCTGCCTGACTGGCTATTTTTTTCCAGCACCACACTCTTGACTCACTATACTTCTCTGTGTGTCTACATGGGCTTTCACTGGGTGCTCTGGTTTCCTCCCACAGTCCAAGGATGTGCAGGCTCGGTGGATTAGCCACAGCAAATTCAGAGTTATGGTTATAGCGTAAGGGTCTGGGTGAGATGTTCTTTGGAGCACTGCCGCAGGCTCATTATACTGCTTATTTCTGCAGTATAGGTTCTATGAAGTGATTTCCTTTCTCAGTGCCATGATTCTTGGGGACACTCTTCCTGAAACGATGGTGGAAGCACAGCCTTTCAATATTTTTATGACAGGTGAATAGGTTCTTGGCAAGCAACAGGGATGAAATTTTAATCGGGGTAAGCAGAAATATGGATTCGTGGTTACAAATCCAGTAATTTAGTAAATGACTGAGCAAAGTTGAGGGACTAAATGGCCAGAGTCCTGCTTCTTTTTGTAGGTTAATTTCACTGTGAACAAATAAGAAAAAAATTATGAAACGTGGGAAAACTTTACTAATAAAATTACTATTCTCGTCCTTAGAAACCAGTTTTAATCATGTAGTCTACTTGATTCACAATCATGTTTTTGATTTGGAAACATTACAGTTCTCCAACTGTTTATGTATTTTTGATACTTAATTTCAGAAAACATTTTAATATTAATATTTATATTCTTACAGCCTGTACCTATATCATTTTATGTACTGTGCTCTTTCAACTATAAACATTCGGTTTAGAAAGGGACTAGCATCTGGTTTCATAACAGCATATTTTCATTTTTTTAATTGCTCACGAACACTTTTGGAATTTATAGGAAGAACATACCTTACTTAAAAATAGTATTTATTCATTTTTTTTAAACAGTAAAAGCATTCAGTGACACCGACTTCCACTATCTCACCAAAGGAACTGCGATTGGCCAAGGCGTGGAACCTGCTTTGCGATGAAATGCAATGGTTAATGTTGGGATATAATTGGTCAAGGGATAGGCACTGGGCTATGATGTATGGGTAAACGCTGAGCTGTGATTGGACATGTTGGAAGAAGCTAAGCCGTGATTAGACAAATGGCGGGGGTCACGCCTCAATCGGTGGCTGTTGTGGATTCTGCGCTGCGATTGGCCAAGAGTCGGATACGGCGTTGCCATTGGCTGCGGGGCTAGTAGGTGAACGATGATTGGCTACGTGTATAGCAACTACTTTGCGATTGGCCAAGAGGCCAGCGCTACGCTGCCATTGGCTGGTGGGTGTGGAAGGTGCTCGACGGAGCGCCTCTGTAATAAAGTGGACGTCAACGGGGTTAGTGTGTGCTGAGGGTCTGACTTTCGCCGCCTGGAGGAGGAGGGAGTGACAGTAGCTGGGAGCCGGTTTCACCGTCTGCTTGGTGAGTGAGGAAGCTATAGGCAAGATGATGAGTTAGATAGACAGGCCAGCCGGTTGGCCGGCCCCCTGAGTGGGATAGTAATCTCTGCTTGGTTAGAGGTTAGGCCTGATTCTGACCCTCCGACCGGGCCGCGGAGGGAGTGGTTGTGACTGAAAGTGCGGCCAGAGCTGGCCACTGACCAGGCCACAGCTCGGTGCTTCAATGGGGTTGAGTTTGGATTGATTTTACGGGCCTGGAGGATTTTGGTTGTGTGAGGACTGACTATGGTATTTGCGGTCATAGGCAGAGGCGAGGGTTGTTCCTCCTGGATGGTGGCTGATGTTTTTGGGGCGTCCGAGGAGTTTCCCCACCTCCACAGAAAAGTGACTTCATTTTTCTTCTGGTTCATGGGAGATTGAGTTCCTTTCCCTTTCGTCCACCACCCTGTAATATTGCATGGCTTTGTAGCGTGTTTGCCTATTTCTCCGTCCTACGTTTCACTCCATACAATCTCTTAATACGTTTTTACAGATCAAGAGAGCTACGCAGTTCCTTTCGTTGGGAATCCTGTAATGTGCTGTTACAGAACGTAATAAATTATTTTATTACATTAAATCGAAATGGCTAGAACTGTTTAATTTTCTGCATGTTCGTTGCAGCATTCTGTTTAACTAAAAATCACTTAAGGCAACGTTGTCCATTGAATGTCCTTTTTAAAAGAAGCTACATAGGAATGATAACATCTCTTAAGTTCTCTCCAAGCAACTCAACATCCTGACTTGGAAATAAATTGCTGTTCTTTCAGTCTCTCTGGGTCAAAATCCTGGAACACTTTCTCTTTAATGGCATTGTGGGTCATTTTGCACCAAATAGGTTGCAAATTTTCACGGAGGCAGTGCCTCCCACTTTCTTGGGAGGATAGTAAATGCTGGCTCAGCTGGTGACATTCCTATCTCATAAATCTAAAACACCCAACTCAAAGTGGAAGTTGTTTTTGTGATCTTAGTTTTGGAAACTGCTTGCTTAAATGTTGCATTGTAAACAAATTCAGTCTTGACTTTGAAGTACATAGGTTGACAGATTGAAGGAGGCATTACAGTGGTTTATGCAATTATGAGGGATGGAGTTAAAGTGAATAGTCCAAGATTTTTTTTTGTTGGGTGGGGGATTTGAAACTAGGGGCCATATTTTTAAAATGAAAGGAGAGAATTAAAAGGGACCTGAGGGATGACTTTTTCACCTAGTACATGGTTTATATATACAATGAACTGCCACAGAAAGTGATAAGTGCAGGTACAGTTACAACCTTTTTATAAGACGTTTGGACAGGTGTGTGAACATGAAAGGCCTCAAGGGATATAAACCTGCACTCCAAGGTCTCTTTGTTCAGCAATGCTCCCTGGGACCTTACCATTAAGTGTAAAAGTCTTGCTAAGATTTGCTTTCCCAAAATGCAGTACTTTTCATTTATCTAAATTAAACTCCATCTGTCACTTTCCAGCCCATTGGCCCCTCTGATCAAGGTCCCGTTGGAATCTGAATTAACTTTCTTCACTGTCCACTACACCTCCAATTTTGGTGTCATCTGCAAACTTACCTCTTAAGCTCACATCCAAATCGTTTATATAAATGATGAAAAGTAATGGACTCAGCACCGATCCTTGTGGCACTCTACTGTTCACAGGCCTCCAGTTTAAAAAACAACCGTCCACCACCACTCTGTCTTCTACCTTTTGAGCCAGTTCTGTATCCAAATGGCTAGTTCTCCCTGTATTCCATGACATCTAACCTTGCTAATCAGTCTCCCATGGGGAACCTTGTCAAATGCCTTACTGAAGTCCATATAGATCATATCTACTGCTCTGCCCTCATCAATCCTCTTTGTTACTTCTTCAAAAAACTCAATCAAGTTTGTGAGACATGATTTCCCACACACACAACCATGTTGACTATCCCTAATCAGTCCTTGCCTTTCCAAATACATGTACATCCTATCCCTCAGGATTCCCTCCAACAACTTGCCCACCACCAATGTCAGGTTCACTGTTCTGTAGTTCCCTGGCTTGTTCTTACCACCCTTCTTAAACAGGGGCACCATGTTAGCCAACCTCCAGTCTTCTGGCACCTCACCTGTGACAATTTGATACAAATATCTCAGCAAGAGGCCCAGCGATCACTTCCCTAGCTCTTTTTTTAAATTCCCTGCAGTGCGGAAACAGGGCCTTCGGCCCAATCAGTTCACACTGACCCTCCTAAGAGTAACCCACCCATTTCCCTCTGACTAATGCACATAGCACTATGGGCAATTTAGCATAGCCAATTCACCTGACCTACACATCTTTGGACTGTGGGAGGAAACTGGACCACCTGGAGGAAACCCACGCAGGCATGGGGAGAATGTGCAAACTCTACACAGACAGTCGCCCAAGGCTGGTATTGAACCTGGGACCCTAGTGCTGTGAGGCAACAGTGCTAACCACTGAACTACCATGCCACCCGCTTCCCACAGAGTTCTCGGGTATGCCTGATCAGGTTCTGTGGATTAAAGTGGAGTCACATCTAGAAAGGATAGTGAAGAAAGTGTTTCCTATGCTTTCCTTAATTTGTCAGAGTATTAAGTACAGGAGTTGGGAGGTCATGTTGCAGCTGTCCAGGACTTTGGTTAGGCCACTGTTGGAATATTGCATGCAATTCTGGTCTCCTTCCTATCGGAAAGATGTTGTGAAACTTGAAAGGGTTCAGAAAAGATTTACAAGGATGTTCCAGGGTTGGAGGATTTGAGCTATTGTGAGAGGCTGAACAGGCTGGGGCTGTTTTCCCTGGAGTGTCAGAGGCTGAGGGGTGACCTTATAGAGGTTTAGAAAATCATGAGGAGTAGGGATAGGGTAAATAGATAAGGTCTTTTCCCTGAGGAGGGGGAGTGCAGAACTATAGGGCATAGGTTTAGGGTGAGAGGGGAAAGATATAAAAGAGACCTCAGGGGCAACGTTTTCACACAGAGGATGGTACGTGTGTGGAATGAGCTGCCAGAGGATGTGGTGGAGGCTGGTACAATTGCCACATTTAAAAGGCATTTGGATGGATATGTTAATAGGAAATTTGGAGAGACATGGACTGAGTGCTGGCAAATGGGACTAGATTTGGTTGGGATATCTGGTTGGCATGGACAAATTGAACCAAAGGGTCTGTTTCCATACTGTCTGATTTTATAAGCAAAACTAGCCAATTTCTTCACATTTTTAATGCAGCGATTTTGGGTGTGATTGCAACAATTATCATTGGTGCCCATCAAAACTAGACAATGACCACTATCTGTTGATACTCAATAATGATACCATTACTGAATCTCCACAATCTATGTCCTTAAGGTTATCAGTGACCAGAAATGCAGTTGGACACTCCATACAAATACAGTGGCTATAAGAGGAAGTTAGGGGCTGGTAATACTACAGTGAGTAATTCACCAGCCTGTCTACCAACCACAAAGCACAGTTAGGATTGTGTTGGAATATACCCCACTTGACTGGAAATGTGTAGCTCTAGTAACAATGAAGAAGCTTGACACCATGTAGGACAAAGCAAACTGCTTGATTGGCACTATGTTTACAAGCATTCGCTCCTTCCACAATTGACCCTCAGTAGAATCTACAAGATGCATTGTACAAATTCACCAAAGATGCTTAGACAGCACCTTCCAAACTCATGACCATTTTCATCAAGAAGGACAACAGCAATAGATAACATGGGAGACCATCACCTGCAAGTTCCCCTTCAAGCCACTCCCCATCCTGACTTGGAACTATGTTGCTGTTCCTTCACTGTCTCTGGATCAGAATTCTGGGATTTCTTTCATAAAGACTTTGTGGATCATCTTGCAGTACATGAACTGCAGTGATTCTAGAAGGCAGTTCACCCCACATTTCCAAGGGCCAGTAGTGATGGGCAGTAATTGCTGGCCAGCCAGTGACATTGATGTCCCATGAATGAATTTTTAAAAACATGAAGTGGAAATGCTGAGGGGTGGAGTGTAGTAAAATCTTGAAAATGTTCAAGAGACTGTAGTTAAAAATCACACCACATCAAGTTGTAGTCCAACAGGTTTATCTGGAAGCACTAGGTGTCCCTGTGCTGCTTCTTCAGGTAGCTGTTGCTCTGAAACCAGTGCTTACAAATAAACCTGTTGGACTATAACCTGGTGTGGTATGATTTAAAAAAAAAATTTGTCCACCCCAGTCCAACACACTCTCCTGCATATTAAGAGACTGTAGTCAGTTTTACATAGTATCAGTCAGACTTTTAGTTTGGTTCTGTGGATGGGGAAGAAACTAGATTGGAAGATCTTGAATGCTGGTTGGTTACAATCAGTTGTTGTTTGGTACTATGGAAGTAACATCTGAACTCAAATGTTTTTAGAAACATATTGAAGACAGGATAATTGGGAGAGTAGTGAGATCAAAGGTTCATTGTGATTACATTTGGAATGTCTGTATAACTTCCTAAGAAATAGGAACAAGGGTAGGCTGCTCCTCCCCTTGGGCCTACCTTGTCATTCAGTAGTATCATGGCTGATCCAGCACTTCTCATGTCCACTTTACTGCCCTTTTTTCCCCATAACTCTTGATTCCCTTACTGTTAAAGAATCTCTCTCTGTATTAAATAAATACCAGGACTCTGCTCCCAAAACTTTGTGATAAGACATTGAACTCTCCTGAGAAAGGAAGTTTCTCCTCATCTTAGTCTTAAATCATTGCCCCTTAAATTTGAGGTGATGCTCTATAGTCCTGGACTCTGCCATGAGGGGAACCATCCTGTCAGCATTTACCTTTTCAAGCCCTTAAGAAACCTATTTGTGTAAATGAGATCACCTCACATTCTTCTCAGCTCGATGACACAGCTTAGTGTTTTGATCATAAGACAGTACCTTCATACTGGGGATCGTTACAGTGGACCTGCTCTGAATTTGTCTCCAATGAAATAATGTTTTCTTAAATTAGAGCATCAGACTGTCACAGTACGCTCTGTGGTCTCACCAGCACGTTGTATAGTCAGGATGTAAATAATGGTGTACATCTTCAGCTATTAACTTGAAGGAAATTGTTACATCCATAATTAGATGGCTTTGGTGTAAAGAAGTCACTGTGTAGTTAGATGTTGCCACATTTGTGTTCAAATTAAATCTGTGCTTGATATCGCTGAGGAACAGAAGGTGACCAAGGACAGGGAAACTTTGGGATTTTGGGTTTGGTTGTGTGGGAGAAGAATGAAAACTTTTTTAAAAAAAAATCCTATTTTCTTTATTGTAGCCGACACCAAGAAAGTTAGCATTACTTGCACATTCTTAATTATTGATGCATAGCATCTATCTTGTCATGTGAGATTGGCTTGATAGGCTGAGAACATAAAAGCCGCGAATGAGGTTCTGGAAAAGCACAGCATCCAAGGAACAGGCCAATTGACATTTTGAACATAAGCTCTTCATCAGGAACCCTCACTTTCTCAGAGGATGAGTGCATAGCTTCTTTCTTGCAGCATCTTTATAAACTGGTTTAGCTTTTACTATAGTCTGGCAACATTTGTGGTCAGGTGTCCAAGTAAAATAACCACATTTATTGCATTCCTTTTCAGAACTTAACACAATGGGATTTGAACACAATGTTTTATGGGTAAGAAGGAATGAAATAACTTGCAGTTCATTCTGTAATAATTTGTTTATGAATATTGGCAAATGAATTGAATTGTGGAAAAAGTGTCTCTATTTTCAAATAAGTTTTGTTTTGAAGCAAGTTAATATGTATCACTTGATGCACAATCCTGTATTAATCATTTAAAATTTAGACTATTCTAACTTCTTGTGTAGTAAAGATGTACTGATGCAAAGGAAAATGTACGATTTCAATCCTCTTCTGATTTTTTTTTTGCTTTCTTTTTTGTCCGAGTTGAAGTTTGAAATCAAATAAAGGTTCACAAGGGAAGAAGGAGGAATGGACAAGTGCACAAAAGCTTCTGGCTTTATATTACTGGGATAAGGAATAGGTGTAAAGTTAAGTATGCAGTGAATCGTAGTGTAGCAGACAGCTGCATGTGCCTGCAAAGCAATCCAAAGAATGTTCGAATCCAACCTTGCCAGTTCTAGAGTTTGAATTTACTCCAAAGTTCTTCGATTTTTTTTTTAAGAAAGAAACTTGTTCCGAAATTTCCTTTTTAAGGAAGGCACGGTGGCTCAGTGGTTAGCCCTGTTGTCTCTGTGCCAGGGACATGGATTTATTTCCAGAGTTGGGTGACTGTGAGGAGTTTGCACATTCTCTACGTTTCCTCCAGGTACTCCAGTTTCCTCCCACAATCCGAAGATGTGCAGGCTGAGTGAATTGGCCATACTAAATTGCCATAGTGTTCAGGGATATGTAGATTAGGTGCATTAGTCAGGGGAAATTTAGAGTAATTTGCAATGCCTGTGGGTGGGTTACTTTTCAGAAGATTGGTATGGACTTGTTGGGCCAAATGGCCTGTTTCCACACTGGAGGGATTCTATGATCTGTTGTAAGACGTTTGGTAGTCTATTTGAGTAGAATTCCTGGTTGATTCTTAATTAACTACAGTCTCAAATGCTTTAGCCCAAGAAAGTAGCCGAGTGATCTGATCCCAAGCTGATAAGGGAAAGGCATTGAATGTCAGTGCCACATGATGTTTTCAGAGATACATCTTTGATTTTATACCTGCCTCTATTTCCATAGAGAACCTAGTTTTCTTTGAATCCTTGATACAACGACCTCCCAAAAGTAGCACTTCAATTCAAACTTTTCTCTCTCAATTCTGGTCTTCAGTATAAAGGGCTTATGCCCGAAACGTCGAATTTCCTGTTCCTTGGATGCTGCCTGACCTGCGCTTTAACCAGCAACACATTTTCAGTTCAGTATAAATCATACATTTGTGCTCCATTCTCATCAAATCTTAGCGAAGTTATAGCATCGAAAGAGGTTTTTCAACCTATTGTGTCTAAGTTGGCTGAATAAACTATTTCGTAAAAACAATGACTGCAGATGCTGGAAACCAGGTTCTGGATTAGAGTGGTGCTGGAAAAGCACAGCAGTCAGGCCTGCTCCTCGGATGCTGCATGAACTGCTGTGCTTTTCCAGCACAACTCTAATCCTGAATAAACTACTTGTCCATTTTAGTTTTACTTTCTAATATCCAGTTGGTAAACTTGACTATTGTAATTGAATGTAGATCCAGTTTCATAGAATCCCTACAGTGTGGAAACAGGGCCTTCGGCCCCACACTGACCCTCCGAAGAGTAAAATCTTCGAGGAGAAAGTGAGGTCTGCGGATGCTGGAGATCAGAGCTGAAAATGTGTTGCTGGAAAAGCGCAGCAGGTCAGGCAGCATTCAAGGAACAGGAGATTCGACGTTTCGGGCATAAGCCCTTCTTCAGGAAGGGCTTATGCCCGAAACGTCGAATCTCCCATTCCTCCGAATAGTAACCCAACCAGAACTATTTCCCCATACCCGATATTTACTCCTGAATAATGTATCTAACCTACACATTCCTGACCACTATGGGCAATTTAGTACAGCTAAATCACCTAATGTGCACATCATGACTGTACGAGGAAACCAGAGCACCTGGAGGAAACCCATGCAGACAGGGGAGAATGTGCAAACTCCACACAGACAGTCACCCAAGGGTGGAATTGAACCTAGGTCCCTGGCACTGTGAAGCAGCAGTGCACACCACTGACCCACCGTGCTGTTGTTTCTTTCAATAAATTGAGGATTTCCATCTCCACCACCAAACTACTTGAAATACCAGAGCCCATCAATCTCTGGGTGAAAAAGAGTTCTCTTTAATCCCCTTCAGTTCTTCATCAATTGCCTGCACATCTGTGCCCCTGAAGGGCTCTTGTGGCTCATTGGTGATGTCCCTGTTTCTGGCCCAGCTTTTAGTTTCTTTTTCTCAGGGGTGATTCATAATGTATCTGAACAGATTGATTTTTCAAAAATAATTAAATCTGTAATAACTGACTTCTCCTTAATGATAAACACTTCTTCCTGTCCAATCCGTTTAAGCCCTTCATTATTTTGTATACATTGATTTAACCTTCTCCCCAACCTCCTGCATTCCATGGAAAACCATTCTAGCCTATCCAATCTTTTGTCATGGCTGCAATTTTCAAGTCCTGGTAACATTGTTGTAAATCTCTTCTATGCTATTGCTACAATTATGTCCTTCCAGTAATGTGGTGGCTAAAACTGTACACAAATTCAATTGTGGCCGAATCGGTGTTTTTCTCTCTCGTCTCAGTTTTACATCCCTGTTTTTGTGTTGAGTGACTTGTCTAATGGAGGATGGCCTCCTGTATGTTTTATTTACCACTTTTTATTGACCTGTAGACATGAGCTCAAGTTTCTTAATTTCTCTACCCAACCCCCTCTATCTTTTCATATGCTTTGCGTTCTGTTAATTGTGTTTGTCCTTTCCAAATTTGTAACCTTGCACTTCTCTGGATTGAATTAAGTTCACCATGTTTCTGCCAGATTTTCAGCAAACCTTTGATACAATGCTCCAGTCAACAGCTATCCTTTCACTCTTCACTACCCAGTGTACTTTTGTCATCTGTTAATTTTCTAATCACAACTAAGTCTAAATCATTGATATGTTACAAATAGTCATTGAAATACCTCTGGAAACGGTTACTTTTGTATCTTGTGATTGAATTTTTAAAAATTCGATCCAATATGCCACATTTCTTTTCGTGGACTTGAATTTTCCTGAACGGTCTGCTGTGTGGCACCTTATCAAATGCCTTACTAAAATCCGTATAGACAGCATCCAACGTCTTGAGTACTCCTCATAAAATCAGTTGAGTTAGTAAGTGTTACATCACTGGGTAAACCCCTCTGCTAATTTAAACCGGATACACAAATCACCTCACACCATAATCTGTTAAAATTTGAGAGACAAAAGACCATCCCAGAGATCACTATTTAAAGTAAAAATTAACAACATTTTATTCTTTTGTTTAATAGAGAATATTAAACCCAACAAATATTTACAACTCCTTTTTCTCTTAAACCTATCTTTTACCTCCTGATACTGGTCTGATTTTAAAAGAAAAATCCTGATTTAAGATTTACAAAAAAGTAATCACGTCAAAACCAAGTCAGCTTTGTCAATTCTCCATTGTAGATCTTCCTCCTGTTGATTTTTCTCTAGTCTGGTTTCGATGTTCTGCTGTGCAAACTTCTTTACAGGCAGGTACCTTTCAGGGAGTTCTTCAGCTAGTAGTCTATATTTTGACAGTTTTTTTTTGAACTGTTCAAAATGTCTGGTGTTATATCCCAAAACATTGGATCATTTCATTGGTTTTAATATTATCAAAGTACTAAATTCCAAGTTGATTGGATTTTGGTATCTTGGGGCATTATTCCAACTGGCCGAATTAGAATATGTTTGTTTCATGGCAGCTCAGCTGCAGCTATATTGTTTGGACAAAATGTTACATTTTTACTTGGAACAGGACTCTCCATCCTTTTGTCAGTCCTTTTTTCAGTCCTTGCTAGCTTTTCAACTCTATTAAAGGGACAGTACACACCTACACTGTCATAACAGCAAGACACAACACTGCGTAACAAAAGTATGTGGACTGTCCCTCATTTGTCTTTCTAAATAGCATTAGATCCAATTTCAGTATTAATCCTACTGAGGTCAGAGTCACTGACCTATACCTCTCTCTCTTTTTGCATAATTGTACAATTGCATTCAATCAGTTTTCTGATACTTCCCAGGCCCCTAGTGAGGATTAGAAAATTATCTTCCCAGAATCTGTTATTTCTTTCCTGGTTTCCTTTGAATAGCATAGAATGCAATTCATTCTGGCCTTGGTGATTTAACTGCTATCAATCAGTTCTCCTGCATTATTCTATCTCTCATTGTACAATTTTACAGAAAATAAACATTCTAGTTTATCTTTCTCTGAAATCAGTCTTCAGGGTTGATGCGGAGCACTGCTGCTTCACAGTGCCAGGGATGTGGGTTTGATTCCACCTATGGACGATTTTGTCTGTGTAGAGTTTGAACATTGTCTGCATGGATTTCCTCTGGGTGCTCAGTGTTCCCTCCAAAGTTGAAGAATATCTAAGTTAGGTGGATTGGACAGATCAAATTGTGCATAGTATCCAGGGTTGTGCATGCTAGATGGATTAGCCATACACAGTGGGCGGCATGGTGGCACAGTGGTTCGCACTGCTGCCTCACAGCGCCAGAGACCCAGGTTCAATTCCTGTCTCGGGCAGCTATCTGTGTGGAGTTTGCACATTCTCCCTGTGTCAGCGTGGGTTTCCTCCGGGTGCTCCTCCCACAGTTCAAAAATGTGCATTGGTCATGCTAAATTGCCCGTGGTGTAAGATGTAGGGGAATGGGTCTGGGTGGGCTGCTCTTTGGGGGTCAATGTGGACTTGTTGGGCCGAAGGCCCTGTTTCCACACTAAATAATCTAATCTTAAAAATCTTAAAAAAAAGTATAGAGATAGGACAAGGGAGTGAATATAGTAGGATGTTCTTTGGAGTGCCAATATCAACTTGTTGAGCCAAATACAGCATGGAAACAGACCCTTTGGCCCAATCTGGCCATGCCAACCAGATATCCTAACTTAATCTAGTCCTATTTGCCAGCAGTTGGCCCACATCCCTCTATAAACCCTTCCTATTCAGATGACTTTTAAATGTTATAATTGTGCCAGCCTCCTCCACTTCCTCTGGCAGCTCATTCCATACATGTACCACCCTTTGCGTGGAAAAAGTTGCCCCTTGTAAACATTGTTCCTCTCACCTTAAATCTATGCCCTCTAGTTCATGACCTTCCCACTCCAGGGAAAAGACCTTGTCTTTCTACCCTATCCATGCCCCTCATGATTTTATAAACCTCTGTAAGATCACTCTCGGCCTCTAATCCTCCGGGGAAAACACCCTATTCAGCTTCTCCCTATTGCTCAAAACCTCCAACCCTCTGAACAGCCTTGTAAGTTTCTTCTGAACCCTTTCAAGTTTCACAACATTCTTCATATGGAGGGAGGCCAGAATTGCGTGCACTATTCTAAAGGTGGCCTAACCAATATCCTATACAGCTGCAATATTGCCCCAACTCGTATAGTCAATGCTCTGACCAATAAAGGCCAGCGTACTAAATGCAACCTTCACTATCCTATCTACCTGCGACTCTACTTTCAAGGAGCTATGACCCTGCAGTCTATGGTCTCTTTGTTCAGCAACACTCCCTAGGACCTCACCATTAAGTGGATAAGTCCTGCACTGATTTGCTTTTTCCAAAATGCGTCACCTCCCATTTATCTGAATTAAACTCCATATGCCACACCTCAGCCCATTGGCTCATGTGATCAAGATCCTGTTGTAATCTGAGGTAACCTTCTTCACTGTCCACAACACCGACAATTTTGGTGTCATCTGCAAACTTACTGACTATACCTCCTTTGTTCACATCCAAATCATTGATATCAGTGAAAAAAGCAGTGGGTCCAGCATGGATCCTTTGGCACACCACTGAGCATAGGCCTACAGTCACCAGTTCTGTATTTAAATGGCTAGTTCTCCCTGTATTCCATGTGATCTAACCTTGCTAACCAGTGTCCCAGGGGAACCTTGTTGAATGCTTTACTGAAGTCCATATGGATCATGTCCACCACACTACCCTTATCAATCCTCTTTATTATTACTTCAAAAATTTCAATCAAGTTAGTGAGACACTATTTTCCACGCATACAGCCATGTTGACTATCCCTAATCAGTTCTTTTCTATCCAAATATGTGTATATCCTGTCCCTCTAACAACTTGCTCACCACCCATGTCCGACTCGCTGGTCTGTAGTTCCTTGGCTTTTCCTTAGTGCCTTTCTTAAATAATGGCACCACGTTAGCCAACTTCCAGTCTTCCAGCACCTCACCTGTGACTATTGATGGTCCAAATATCTCTGCAAAGGGCCCAGTAATCACTTCCTTAGCTTCCCGTAGAGTTCTAGGCTACACTTGATCAGATACTGTGGACTTATTCACCTTATGCATTTTAAAACATTCAGCACCATTTAAAACATTCTTCTCACAAACTTTGAATTCAGTACCACCTCTGAAATATGGCTTTTTTTTTTTCAAGATGGCTCCATCTATTTTCCCATATTCGATCTCTTTCATGTGCTTCTCCACAGTAAGCACTGAAGTTTAGTATCTCCCCTATCTCTCTCCGCTCCACACAAAGGTTGCCTTGATGATCTTTGTGGGGCCCTATTCTCTCCCTAGCTACCCTTTTGTCCTTAATTTATTTGTAAAAACCCTTTGGGTGGTTCTTAACTCTATTCGCCAAAGCTATCTCATGTCCCCTTTGTGCTGTGCTGATTTCCCTTTTAAGTATGCTCCTCCTGCCTTTACTCTTCTTAGGATTCACTTGATCTATCCTGTCTCTATCTGACACTTGCTTCCTCCTTTTTTTTCTTCACCAAAACCTCAATTTCTCTAGTCATCCTGCACTACCAGCCTTGACGTTCACCCTAACAGGAACATACTACTGATAAAACTTTTCAATTTTTCCTTAATTCTACCAGCCAAATTTTTTTTGTCTCCTTGCTTTACTTTCCTAATATCATCATCGACTGCAACTCTATATTCTATTCTCTTGTCAGCTTCCAAAATTACTCTGAAGAATTAATCTTGTTTTTAAGTAATGAGATTGTCATGGACTATATTTAGCTCACCAAGTATGCTTCTATATAACAGGAAGCTGTGAGTTTAGTAGTACCACCCTTTTATTTTTCCATTGTGGAGATGTCGATTGTTGCCTGCAGAATTTTGCCTTCAAATCCTCCCACTGAACATCCACTAACCTTGTTTCAAGTAATTGGCTGCAGGCCACTTTTAGCAGATCATATCTCTGCTTTGTAAAGTTTGTCAGTTCTCCTAAATGTATGTTTTGTGCCTGTTTTATCCTTGTTCCTTTGCATAATGACACAAAATTGAGCTGCTATGGTCACCCAATGGTACTTCATCCACAGTTTCATTTCCTAAGATGAAATTTAGAATGGTTTTCTGGCTCTACTGATAGAAAAATTGATGGCACCTCCCTGTGATGAATAATTGTCCAGGACCTGTTTTTGGGCAGATACTTAAGATAATTAGAAACAATATTCAATGTACTAATAGAATCTCTGTCCTCACCCACCAGCTTTACTGATAATTGGATTTATATCAGTGGCCAGCACTACTACCTCACAGCGCCAGGGACCTGGGTTCGATTCCAACTTCGGGTGACTGTGTCTGTGGAGTCTGCACATTCTCCCAGTGTCTGCGTGGGCTTTCTCTGGTCTGCACTAGTTTGCTCCCACAATTCAAAGCTATGCAGGTTAGGCAAATTGGTCATGCTAAATTGCCCATAGTGTTCAGGGATGTGTAGGTTAGGTGCATTAGTCGGGGGCAAATGTAACGTAATAGATTGGGGAAATGAGGCTGGGAGGGTTGCTCTTCAGAGGCCTGGTATGGACTTGTTGGGCCAAATGTCCTGTTTCTGCATTCTAGGGATTAAATTGGCAGCCTTTTTTTTTGAATCAGGTATTTCTGAGAATTACCTGTTTAATTTGTTTTGTTTTCATCATGATTCATTTGAGAACTGGAGCCATTTATTTAAGCCATGGAATTCTGGCTAATAATACAGGGAACCAGATAGCAAGCAGTACTTCTGGTTAAATGAAAACTCTTATCTGAAGCAATTCGATACAAAAATAGTTGGCTGATTTTTATTTTTAAACTGTGCTCCAAAAGTAGCCCAAGACCTGACCGTGCAATTGCAGGAGGCAAGCAAACATAATTTCATGGCAGTCAACTGCTTTAGTCTCAGCACAAACTCCTTTTAGATATTTTTAATCAACCTATTCAGATGCATTATGACTTGCAGGTGTGTTTTGAGTTCAGGCCTTCTGGCCTGGAGATAGGATACTACCACTGTGCCACAAAAACCCTATACTTTTGGGAAGAGATACATAATGCTGCATATTAGTAAAGAGTGTCCTCTCTACAAACTAAATGTTGGAATACTTCCCTAAACTCAGTAAAGCATGGCTTTTTACTTGGCTTTGGTCATTTATTTGAATGCAAATCCCTAGTGTATTTAAGTACCTAATGACTGGGCAGCCCATCATCTTTGTGGATGTGTAAATCTATTTTGCACTTATTTATACCTGTTTTGAGGTTTACTCTAGTCAATAATACAATATTTGTAGGTGTGTCCTTGTTACCTGCCATATGTCAGGGTTGTCAGAATTTAATTTATTTTGCTAAGTATAAACATTGGATTGCTGCAGAATGATGATAACTTCATGCAAATTTTGATTCTTGCATCTGAGAAACTGGACTGTAGATAGAATTTTAATTGATATGAAATTCAAGATAGAGTTGACTGGGGTTTGTAAAATAGGCTTTCTTTGTCCACAAGTTTGTGTAAACTGTATTGTAAGGATCAATTAAGGTGTGAGGTGTCATTATTAAAGTTGTTTGTTTGAAGTTAGATGTCAAATGAAAGTGGAAATGTGATTTGAAGGCCCCATTATAATGTTTTGGGTGGCTGTTCTGAGTTGCCTTTATTTACATAATAAACAATTTTTGATTTGTTTAAGAGATGGTCATTTGAAAAGTGCTTCACTTAACTTCAGCAGCTCTGTTACTAATCGACAGACAATTTGAGTAGGACAGGTGAATCTAGATTAGTTTTTAAGGTGAGGACATTCTTTTCAATTTTTATAAATGCAAACTAGACTTGTTAAGAATTACTGTGCCTTCACATTAGGTTCATCCATTAAATGTGCATAAAAGTAAATTCATGTTCATGACTTTTTTACTGCTGAACACTTTATTTTGAAGAAAATTTGCTGATTATAGTTAGTTCTAATATAACGGCCCTGTACAGTTAATGTAATTCATTCAATATCAGAGGAAATGAGGTAAACATTGCTTTAAAAAAAGACTGACCCAAGGTGATGAGACTTAGTGTTTCGGAAATATATCTAACCTGTTAGATTGAACAACAAGCCTCTTCAGATAAACAGCATTAAAGCTTGCAAGCAGTTAGGTGTAATCCAAGCTCAGTACACTTGAATTTGTTGACAGTGAGTTGGAAGACTGCAGATGGGATTAAGGACATTACAACTGAAGAAAGGGTATCTTGCAATCAATAGTGAGTGGCTACTATCTATCTATATCCATGAGAATATAGATACTATACTAATTCACTTTTGGCAATTACCACTTCCCTTAATGATTCATTTCTTGCCAATGTCTTAAATTCTCCATTGCCTTAACTCCTTAAGTAATTTTCTTTTAACTGTCCAACTTAATGTTTACTTTCTGCTTCACTAGCTTTGAGCTCTTGTACACTCCCCTTTCACCTCTGCATTTGTGGACCTTCAGCTGCCTAGGCCTCACAGTTAGGAATTTATCTTTTTTAGACCTCTGCACCACCTCTTTTTTTGAAAAGATTGTTGTGGTTCTGTTCGCCAAGCTGGGAGTTCTTGTTGCAAAAGTTTCGTCCCCTTTCTAGGTGACATCCTCAGTACTTGGGAGCTTCCTGTGAAGCGCTTGTGATGTTTCCTCCGGCATTTATAGTGGCTCGTCTCTGCCGCTTCCGGTTGTCAGTTGCTGTCCGCTGCAGTGGCCGGTATATTGGGTCCAGGTCGATGTGCTTGTTGATAGAATCTGTGGATGAGTGCAGCGGACAGCAACTGACAATCGGAAGCGGCAGAGACAAGCCACTATAAATGCCAGACGAAACATCACAAGCGCTTCGCAGGAGGCTCCCAAGCACTGAGGATGTCACCTCGAAAGGGGACGAAACGTTTGCAACAAAAACTCCCAGCTTGGCGAACAGAACCACAACAACGAGCACCCGAGCTACAAATCTTCTCCCAAAATTTGAAAAGATTCTCTTTGCTCATTGACCAAGTCTTTTGCTGGTTCTTGATGAATTCCTTTGCATTTATGTCACCTTTTAACAAAAAAAATCTAAATCCCTTTAAAAAGGGAATAACAAAAATAACCAAGTCACAATTATATCCTTAGATACAAAGGATTAAGATTTTGTTTCCTGATTTCAGGTTTTTTGCTTTCATTTAACTTGCTTATGATTTAGGTTTGATGCCTTTTAGTTGCAATATTGACATGTTTGAATCTTTTTGGATGTTCAGAGTTTTCATGTGCCACATAAAAGGTGGTTGCACAGGATTGGTGATCATGGTATTAGGGGTTAGTTGTTATCCTGGATCAAGAATTGGTTAACACAAAAGACAATTGGGATTGTGTATTTGTTCAGGTTGGACTCTGCTTGGTCATGTTGCAGCTGTAGAGGATACTGGTCAGGCCACGTTTGGAATATTGCGTACAGTTTTAATCTCCCTCCTATCGGAAGGATGTTGTGAAACTTGAAAGGGTTCAGAAAAGATTTACAAGAATGTTCCCTGGATTGGAGGGTTTGAGCTATATAGGGGGGAGGTGGTGCTGAAAAGTCTGGGGCTAATTTACCCAATAGCATCAGAGGCTGCGGGGTGACCTTTATGGAGGTTTATAAAATTGTGAGGGGCATGGATAGGATAAATAGACAAGGTCGTTTCCCTGGGCATGGTTTAGGGTGCAAGGGCAAAGATTTAAAGGGGAACATTAAAGGGCAATTTTTTCACACACAGGGAGTGTGTATGGAGTGAACTGCCAGAGGAAGTGATGGAGGATGGAACAATTACAGTATTTAAAAGGCAACTGGATTGGTATATGAATAGGACACGTTGAGAGGGATATGGGACTAGATTAATTTTGGGATATCTAGTTGGCATGGAAGAGTTGAACTGAAGGGTATGTTTGCGTGCTGTACCACTGTGATTCTATTAAACTAGTGGAGTGCCTTTTGCGGTTCTAGGATCAATAATTTACAAGCTAATTAGCTGGATGAGGGGGCAAGTAATGTATCCAAGTTTACTGATACACCAAAATGGTGAATGTTACATTTTGCTGTCTTGCACTTTGGTCAGAAGGTTCAAAAGGCAAGAATGTTGTCTGTGGATAGAAGTCAAAGCATGGGGATCTGGGTGGGTGTTCTTGTGCATGAAGCATAAATTAGCTGGCAGAATGAACAAGGAAGTAAGAGGGCCAATAGAATTTTGGACATTTCAATCTAGGATGTTAGAGCTTAAACATGGGGAATCCTTATTACATCTGTACTGGGTGTTCGTGAGTCTGCACTTAGTGTTACATGTGGTTCGGACCCGTTCAGACATAGTTAAAGGATGGACTGGCATTGGAGGCAGTTTGAAAGTGATTCACCTTGGCTAAATCCTAGGATGAAGGGGTTAACTTGTTAAGAACAGGTTGGACCTTGACTCCTACTAATATTTATAAGTGAGGAGGCTTGACAAAGTAGATGTTGAGAAGATGTTTTCACTAGTGGGCTAATGTCAAACTAGGGGAGGCAGTTACACAGTATGGGACACATTTTGAACGGAGATGCAAAGGAATTTCTTTCTCAAAAAGTAGTGTATATCTGGAATTCTGTAACCTAGAGACATATGGAAGCTAGGTGACCAAATGTATTGAAAGAAGAGGCAAATGGATTTGTAAAACATTTGAGGAATTGACATCGGGCAGATCAACCATAATATTAATGAATGCCAGAGCAGGCAACAGAGATGAGTGCTCTACTCCCCTGATTTTCTTATTTCTATGTCAGTGACAATTTGCATCTGTTTAAATGTAGAGTGTGAGATATGTGTGCTTGATTTGAACCTTGCCAAAATTTTGAGAACAGGATAATAAAGCAACTTGATATTTGAACTCCTGAGTTAACAGGCTAAATAGGAAAGGAATTGGTATTTGATTTTCTTTTGGAAGAATTGGTTAATTTCTGGGGTTCACAGTGAGTAAGTAGGACATTCATCAAAAATAGTATAGAGTGTCTGGACATTGATAAAGTCTTGGGTTTCACCATATTTGTGGAGAGGTAGCAACATAAAGTTTGGAGATTATATCATTAACCAGGTGGAAAATGCAGTAATAGTGTTGATTTTTCTGTTTCTCCTGTAGAAGTCTTGTTGGATGTGTCAAGACCTAGTCAGATCTAGGGGGAAAAAAAAAGTAAGCTGTAAACCTATATTTGCTATCCGATTCAGATTTTTATCCATCCTTGTTAAACTAGAAAGGTTTTTTGTTATATTTTTTGGAATATTTTTTAAGAGAAAAGAAACTACTTCGTTTTGGAAAGTCCAAGTGTTAATGCTCACTCATTAGTTCAGGACCCCCCAATATTAGCAAGAATTGATTTTCATATTCTGTACCATCTATTGTCAAATCAGTATGCATCCATTTGCAACAACTAATGGTGATGCCGTTTTAAACAAGCACATAGTATATCCAAGAATTTTTAAATCTCAAATCGGTTTATACTTAACCTCACTGAGAATACTTAAAGCTGGTTCTACTTGTACTTGACCTTGATACTTCAGTTCTTGGTGAACAGAACTGAGATACTGAAGCAGCTTGCCTTTTGCAAGAAAGCCTCCTGGAGTGTATTGCTTGATTTCACATTATCTTACAACTTGCCAACCTTTTGTCGAATCTAAAATGTTGAAAGGAATTACAAGCCAATTACTTAAGCTAGCAACTCTGGACTTTGACGATCCCTCTTTCAATTGGCTAATCTTTCCAATCTCAAATTTACTTTATCATGAGAAGTTGTATTTTGAAAAGGTAAGCTAACAAATTTTTTATGTGCTGTCAGATAATTCAAACAATGTTGAAATTTAACACTCATTGAACAGTTTGTTTCCCTAGCAGAGATAGATATGACTTGCATAGCTGATCCTGAAAGCACCCACAGTTTTCTATCCTGCCACAATGTCAAGGTGGCAACATCTAGCTGTTAAATTATTCCAACTTAGTTACTCTGTTTTATTTTGCATTTTAAACGTGTCTCAGCTAAATTCATTTGAAAGAAAAATGTTGCAAGAAACCATCAAAACTGATTCAGCAGATTTTTTTTTCCCAGTTGCTTTCCTTTGCACTTGTTCTGTTTTCATTGAGAGAAATGTACTTATCTTGCATTAGTGCAGTCCTTGAAATTTTGAGGTTATAACTCAGCCCAATTTCTCCAGGGTAGCAGATGGTATTTAATATTCGGAATAAAATCATCCAGTTGGTAGCAATGAATCTGGCAATTTTTTTTTTCAGTTTGAGATTTAATGTGTGGCTGTCTGCATGGGCTGCACAGTGGCTCGGTCAGCACTGTCTCAGCTCGAGGGATCTGGGTTTGCTTCCAGCCTTGGGTTGTATGGAGTTTGCTTTCTAGAAGCATTCGAATAATGAGGCATGTTCACTTGCAGCACAAAAATATAGGACTTAATTTAAGCTGCTTAGTGCCTTTTAGTCTTTATAATCATTTATTGGGCTCTGTTGGGTTTTCTGTATGAAACTGAAATCTTGCTGGCCACCTTGAAGCTCAAAAGGCAAATTCGCTTTTTTTGGAAATTTGGTTTTAAACAGTATGTGAACATAGACATGAGTAGAGCTGGTTCATCTTGTCATCCAAAAGAAACAAATGATTCACCTCAAAATTAAAACATCTAAAACTATTTCTTTTATTATTTCCACTGCTACACCTGATGTTGATTTCCACTATTCCTGTTCTGAATCTCATCACAATTTATCTCTGGTCTTCTGAAAACCCATGTCTCATTACAGTTGCTTGGTGGTGACTTCATTTAATTAAACCATATTAATTTGATGAGACTACCTTTTTTTGGATTTCTTGCATGCGCTTATCTACTTGCAAGCATCTAATATAATGTTCAGTAAAACCTTACATTGAGTTTGGCTCCTCAGCTTTATACTTTTGGCGTTTAAAATCCTTCTAGTTGCTACATTTTGGCCTTTATCCTTGGCCAAACCGCTCTATATGCATCAATTTCGGCTTAACCCTGTACTCCCATTCTCCTTCCTACATAACACTTAGTGACTTAACATATGAAGGTTATGATCAGAAACCAGTCTCCTTTATTCTTCTGCAAATATGTTATTGTAAAAACTCTTGGTCATCACTGCCTCCTATTCCTGTATATGTGATACCTGTACTTGGAATTGTTTGCGGTTTAAGGTTATGTAAGGTACCAGAACTGTTAGTTTGGATAAGGTACACCTTTTAAAATCAAAGGCTTTGAAAATTATTTTGGGTCACAATTAACTTTATGTATGTCATACAGTCATGACTTACTGGATAGCAGGCTGGAAATTGACTCCAATGTTCCTACTGTCATGGCAAAAGTTCATTTTTTTTTAAGAAAGAAAGATGCCAAGTCCATTAACAGATTTGTTTTTAGACAAGCCTTATGTACTTAGTAAATTGCACTTAATTATAGGTCAAGAACTAAATTAAATACCTAACATATCTCCAAGTTTGTGTGCACAAAAGTGGTGAGGATGATACAGAAATGCTTCAGTGTAATTTGGACAGTTCAGTGAGAGGACAAATGTGTAGCAAAGCAAATATGATGTGGATAAATGTGAGGTTATCAACTTTGAATGAAAAATAGGAAGGCAGACTATCCAGCAACAGATTGCACCAATGATGATTGGCTGCTCTTGTACATAAATTTCTGAAAGGAAGCATACAGGGGCAGTAGCCAATGAAGAAAGCAAATGATATGTTGGTGGACTTAGTGAGAAGATTTGTATATGAGCAGATGTGTGTCAATTTTATAGGGTCTTGGTGATTCCATGCATAGAATTTTATGTGCATTTTGGCCTCCTTTTCCGAGGAAGGATGCTTTAGCTGTTGAGGGAGTGCAAAAAAAGTTTCAGGCTTAATCCTGGGATGGCAAGATTGATCCATAAAAGAGACTGGATTGGTTAGGGCCATATTCACTGTATTTTAGAAGAATGAAGATGGATCTCCGAACCCCATAAAATTCTAACAAGAAGAGATTAAGTATTTTCAGGAAGGATATTTGTGCTGACCAGGGATGACAGTCTTGGCATATAAGGTAGGCCAATTAGGATTGAAATGAATCTGTGGAATTCTCTGCAAAAAAAAAGTGGTTGAGTCTAAAACACAGCTTCCAATGAGGAAGTACATACAGTATGAGCATGTAGGGAAAGAGTTTAGTTTTGGGCTGTGTGAGACAAAGGTTCAGCTAGCATGATCTGGATCAGATAAGAACTTGCAGTAAACAATGAGGTGTTGGAGACAAGGGTAGTGGGTTAACCAGATGAAAAAACATTGATTATGTGATGCCAGGTGGCTGGATCTTTACTGTTGATGCTCACTAATTGTAGCAGTCACCCAGTCAACATAGATCTTAACTCATTTGGATGCTGCTCCCTGTAAGTAATTATATATTTCCTTTTAAGAATGTGTGCTTTTTGAGAGAAGACCGAATTTATGTCTCTGTGCACATGAGCAATTTATTTCCCCCTCCCTCCAGGGCTTGGAATAAAGATGGAGGTAAAGCCATATTGTGGCTGAGTGTTTGCTTTGCCTGATAAGGGGATAGGGAAATGGAACGATTCCAAGGAGGAGTTAGATATAGTTCGTTACAGTCAAAAGGTATGGGTGAAAGCGAGAGTAGAATGCTGAGTTTGCCAATCAGCCTGAGTTGGCTCAGAAGTGTAGGGGTGGTGCAGTGGTTAGCACTGCTGCACTCATAGTGCCAGGGATTTGAGTTCAATTCTAGCCTCGGCAACTGTCTGTTTGGAGTTTGCACATTCGTTACATGTCTGTGTGGTTTTCCTCTCATAGTTCAAAGATGTGCAGGTTAGGTGGCATGGCCATGCTAAAGTGTCGAGGGATATGTAGGTGAGGTGGATTAGCCATCAGGAATGTGGAGTTACAAGGTTGAAGGAGTTGGTATGGGTTGGATGCTCTTCACAGGGTCAGTGTGGAACTCTGGGCCAAATGGCTTGCTTCTACACAGTAGGGATTGTATGATTAAATTTTGAGTTTGGCCCTTATTTCTGTCTCTAAGTAAATTCTACAAATTAATATTCTTAAACTGCTTTTAAGCTGTCTTTTCAACTCAAACATAAGCAATTGGGGAAAAAAAAATGAGCAGAGGGAAAACTGAGAAAAACAGTTCTGTCATCTTTGTTCAAATGATCTGCTAGTTCTTGCTAATCTGAAAGTTTCTGCTTGATCTTTTATCAGAGTACTTCTATTTCTTGTAATTATTTTTATTGAAAAGAAAGATTTGAGTTTTTTACAAAATTAATAGACTAGTGTAACCACTTTACAGTATAATAACAGCACCAATATAAAATTTAAAAAACTAACCACTAACCTACTCTCTAAACTACCAAAACACATAATAAGATAGAAGCAGGGAAACAACACACCATTCTGCTTTTTCTCTGCTGGCCACAGAAATGCATATCTGTACCTCTGACTACAGTATCCCAGAACACGGTTGATCTCTTGGAAGCCGATGTACCCCTCATTGCATGAGAGCCAGTCTCAATACGAGAAACTTGGCTGTTCGTGCTATGTTTTCCTGAGAATCCATCACCCCCTACATTTTCCAGAACAGCACACCTGTTTGAAATGGGTATATCCACAAAAGACTCCTGCACTAACTGCCTACCTCTCTTACCCTTCCTGGAGTTAGCCCACCTATGTGACTGTATCTGGAACCCCCCCGCCCCCTTTTTTTTTCTCTATAACTGCCATTCATCACATACTGTTGTTGTTGCAAATTCCTCATCGCTTCTATCTGTCTCTCCAACCGATCCACTCGATCTGATAAGATTCGCATCCAACAGCATTTATGGCAGATATAATCCGCAGTAACCTTTAAACTCTCTAAACTCCCACATCTGTCAAGAAGTACACTTCACTGCAAAGGCCATTTTTTTTGCTCCTTCACAATCTACTGACCTAGAAAATAACACCGTATTATTCCTCTACAAACACTGCCCCAGGTTAAATTAATAGTTATGGCTTATATTTTAAGTTTAATCAAGAGACTCCTCTCCAAAAACATATAATCAAGAAAGAATCCACAAGATTCACTACTGCAGCCTTTCTCTTGGACAGACTTAAAACAACAATTAACTTATCTGATTCTGTGCTGTGAACTTCGCCCAATAGTTCCTCCCAAGATTGGTTGAGAATTTCAGTATTTGTGAATTTTCCGAGATGCACTCCAATGTCCAGCGATGCACGAATTCAAGCAAGTTCTTTCGTTTCTCTCTCTCCTCCCCCCCCCCCCCCCCCCCCCCCAACGCTTTCGTGTGTTTCCTTTGTCTGCTCTGCTGTTGTTTTGACGTCTTGGGGGAGAGGGGCCAGCAGGAAGTCATTGTCCACATTGGAACCAACGTCATAGGAAGGGAAAAAGTTGAGATTCTGAAGGGAGATTAGAGAGTTAGGCAGATATTTAAAAAGGAGGTCCTCAAGGGTAGTAACATCTGGATTACTCCCAGTGCTACGAGCTAGTGAGGGCAGGAATAGGAGGATAGAGCAGATGAATGCATGACTGAGGAGCTGGTGTATGGGAGAAGGATTCACATTTTTGGATCATGAGAATTTCTTTTGGGGTAGAAGTGACCTGTACAAGAAGGACGGATTGCACCTAAATTGGAAGGGGACTGATATACTCGCAGGGAAATTTGCGAGAACTGCTTGGGAGGATTTAAACTAAGGTGTGGGGGTGGGACCCAGGGAGTTAGTGAGGAAAGAGATCGATCTGAGATAGGTACAGCTGAGAACAGAAGAGAGTCAAACAGTCAGGGCAGGCAGGGATAAAGTAGGACTAATAAATTAAACTGCATTTATTTCAATGCAAGGGGCAGATGAACTCGGGGCAAAGTTAAAACATGGGACTGGGATATCGTAGCAATTACGGAAACTTGGCTCAGGGATGGGCAGGACTAGCAGCTTAATGTTCCTGGATACAAATGCTATAGAAAGGGAGGCAAGAGAGGAGGGAGAGTGGCATTTTTGGTAAGGGTTAGCATTACAGCTGTGCTGAGGAAGGATATTCCCAGAAATACATCCAGGGAAGTTATTTGGGTGGAAGTGAGAAATAAGAAAGGGATGATCACCTTATTGGGATTGTATTATAGAACCCCCCCCAAATAGTCAGAGGGAAATTGAGAAACAAAGTTGTAAGGAGATCTCAGCTATCTGTAAGAATAATAGGGTAGTTATGGTAGGGGATCGTAACTTTCCAAACATCGACTGGGACTGCCATAGTATTAAAGGTTTAGATGGAGAGGAATTTAAGTGTGTACTAGACAATTTTCTGATTCAGTATGTGGATGTACCTACTAGAGAAGGTGCAAAATTTGACCTACTCTTGGGAAATAAGGCAGGGCAAGTGACTGAGGTGTCAGTGGGGGAGCACTTTGGGGCCAGCGACCGTAATTCTATTCATTTTAAAATAGTGGTGGAAAAGGATAGACCAGATCTAAAAGTTGAAGTTCTAAATTGGAGAAAGGCCAATTTTGACGGTATTAGGTAAGAATTTTCAAAAGCTGATTGGAGGCAGATGTTCGCAGGTAAAGGGACGGCTGGAAACCGGGAAGCTTTCAGAAATGAGGTAACGAGAATCCAGAGAAAGTACATTCCTGTCAGGGTGAAAGGGAAGGCTGTTAGGTAAAGGGAATGCTGGATGACTAAAGAAATTGAGGGTTTGGTTAAGAAAAAGAAGGAAGCATATGTCAGGTATAGATGGGATAGATCAAGTGAATCCTTAGAGTGTAAAGAAAGTAGGAGTATACGTAAGAGGGAAATCAGGAGGGCAAAACGGGGACATGAGATAACTTTGGCAAGTAGAATTAAGGAGAATCCAAAGGGATTTTACAAATATATTGAGGACAAAAGGGTAACTAGGGAGAGAATAGGGCTCTTCAAAAATCAGCAAGGCGGCCTTTGTGTGGAGCCACAGAAAATAGGGGAGTTACTAAATGAATATTTTTGCATCAATATTTACTGTGGAAAAGGATATGGAAGATATAGACTACAGGGAAATAGATGGTGACCTCTTGCAAAATGTCCAGATTACAGAGGAGGAACTGCTGGATGTCTTGAAACGGTTAAAGAAGATGAAATCCCCAGAACCTTATCAGGTGTACCCGAGAACTCTGTGGGAAGCTAGAGAAGTGATTGCTGGGCCTCTTGCTGACACATTTGTATCATCGATAGTCACAGGTGAGGTGCCGGAAGACTGGAGGTTGGCAAACGTGCCACTGTTTAAGAATGGTGGTAAAGACAAGCCAGGGAACTATAGAGAGGTGACCCTGACCTCGGTGGTGGGTAAGTTGTTGGAGGGAATCCAGAGGGACAGGATGTAAATGTATTTGGAACGGTAAGGACTGATCCGGGATAGTCAACATGGCTTTGTGCATGGGAAATCATGTCTCACAAACTTGACTGAGTTTTTTGAAGAAGTAACAAAGAAGATTGAGGGCAGAGCAGTAGATGTGATCTATATGGACTTCAGTAAGGTGTTTGACAAGGTTCCCCATGGGAGACTAATTAGCAAGGTTAGATCTCATGGAATACAGGGAGAACTAGCCATTTAGATACAGAACTGGCTCAAAGGCAGAAGACAAAGGGTGGTGGTGGAGGGTTGTTGTTCAGACTGGAGGCTTGTTCAGACTGGAGGCCTGTGACCAGTGGAGTGCCACAAGGTTCAGTGCTGGGACCTCTACTTTTTGTCATTTGCATAAATGATTTGGATGCGAGCATAAGAGGGACAGTTAGTAAGTTTGCAGATGACACCAAAATTGGAGGTGTAGTGGATAGCGAAGTGAGTTACCTCAGATTATAACATCTGGACCAGATGGGCCAATGGGCTGAGAAGTGACAGATGGAGTTTAATTCAGATAAATGTGAGGTGCTGCATTTTGGGAAAGCAAATCTTAGCAAGACTTATACACTTAATGGTAAGGTCCTAGGGAGTGTTGCTGAACGAAGATGTTGGAGTGTAGGTTCATAGCTCCTTGAAAGTGGAGTCGCAAGTAGATAGGATAGTGAAGAAGGCATTTTGTATGCTTTCCTTTATTGGTCAGAGTATTGAGTACAGGAGTTGGGATGTCATGTCCTGTATAGCCACAACATTGGTTAGGCCACTGTTGGAATATTGTGTGCAATTCTGGTCTCCTTCCTATCGGAAAGACGTTGTGAAACTTGAAAGGGTTCAGAAAAGATTTACACTGTTGTTGCCAGGGTTGGAGGATCTGAGCTACAGGGAGAGGCTGAACAGGATGGGCCTGTTTTCCCTGGAGCGTTGGAGGCTGGGGGGTGACCTTGTTGAGGTTTACAAAATTTGAGGGGCATGGATTGGATAAATAGGCAAAGTCTTTTCCCTGGGGTCAGGGAGTCCAGAACTCGAGGGCATAGGTTTAGGGTGAGAGGGGAAAGATATAAAAGAGACCTAAGGGGCAACTACTTCACAGGGATATGGGATGAGCTGCTAGAGGAAGTGGTGAAGGCTGGTACAATTGCAACATTTAGAAGGCATTTAAATGGGTATATGAATAGGAAGGGTTTGGAGGGATATGGGCCGGGTGCTGGCAGGTGGGACTAGTTTGGGTTGGGATATCTGGTCGGCATGAACGGGTTGGACTGAAGGGTCTGTTTCCATGCTGTACATCTGACTCTAAAGAAAACCGTACATTACTGACAACAAAAAAAAGTAAATAAATAAGTAAGTACAGATTCAAAATAAGTGTATCCAGTCATAACAACCCGCATTTGAGGGATTCTTTCTCCCAGGGGCCCCCGAACCAGCAAACATCATCCTCACGGCTGAAAGACCCTAAACAGTGCGGCTGATACATCTGCATTGGTGTAGGTCAAAAACGGCCACCATGTTCTATAAAATAATTGTTTTTTTTTGGTGCACCTCATTTGTAAAGAAGTCCAAAGGAATTTTTACATAACTACTCTATGCTGATTTAAAAGTGCTGGAGGAATTTCTGATACCCAAATTACTAAAATTTTTTTTCCCCTCAAAAGGAAAGGATGGTAAATAGTTTCTTCCGGTGTGCATCTATAGCTTCGATTGATTTGAAAGGTACTGGGTGGCTGGTTCACTGGTGAAAGGTTTCTGACTTGGCCAAATCAAAGTCATAACTTGGAATATTTGACTGAAGGAAAGAAGAGCTAATTTCCCAGGCTTAAAATGGCTCACTGAGAATCTTGAGAATTTTTGGCTGCTTAAGACCTCTTCTCTTTTTTTGTTTCTCTCCTTATCTGAACTAGTTTCTCTGCCTTACTCACAGGTCATGCTGTTCAGCTGACATACAATCTCCTTGTTGGCAGGTAGAGAATCTTTTGTCCTCTGTTTAAGGGTTCGGGACCAAATCCCAACCACTTCCTTTCTAATCTACCCCTTGGCTGCAGCTTGTCTGCATGTTGCTGGAACGCATATCTACACATCTAGGGTTCATAATAGGTATCAAATTAGTTACTCTGAAAACATGCAGCTAGCTTTAAACATCTCTTGTTCAAAACAGCTCTGGATAGAAATGAGAAAGAACTTTGTTAAAAGTGTGAGAAAACGGTGTTACAATAGCTTTTCGAATTTATTAAAAACTATCCAAAAAGCTTAGTTTTGATGTGACATGCATTGTTTGGGGTTAGAGTTTTGTACAGTACTTGTGGTACATTGTCAATATGTAACTAAGTCTTGAATTAAACCAACAACTTTTACAGTGCGTTGTTGGTTTAAAATTTGCATTAACTCATATGTTCAAAATTCAGCTGCCAAAGATTGACAATTTTTTTTGTGCTTACACAGAACTGCGTGAGCACTGACCACAACCTACACACTTAAAGCAGCATAGCACCAGCTGAGCAGTCATCACAATCCTTTTTTGACCTTTCATTGTGCTTAATGTAACATAAGTTTTAGAAATTTTGAAATGCACGATAGATGAAGTTTGCTTTCTCCAGGTTAGAAAATCATAGCCAACAGCCTAAATAGGGACTTGTCATAATTCCTGCCATGGAGGGGTTGTCTGGAGACATTACATAGAATGAGGATAAATATACTGAGTTTTTAAGAAGAATGTTACCTTAATGAAACATATTTTTAAAGGGCTTGTCAGGGTAGTTGTTCAAAGTGTGTGTGTTTGTTTGCTTCCTCAGTACTGTTGTTGTGATTCTAATAATAATAAAGTCATGGTCGTGTGAAGATGTTAAAGATATTGATTTTATGATTCATTGTGTATTTTATATGAAGCTACATTAAAAATAATGTAAAAAAACAACATTTCATAAGCTTGTCACAACTAGGGTTAGCTTGATTGGCATTCCACCTACACCCTTCAACATTAACTCCCTGCATCACTACTTCCAGTGTAACAGAATATACCATCTACAATGTGTAATGCAGCAACTCGGCAGGGCTTATTTTGACAGTACCTTTTCAATTCCTGACCTCTGCCATTGAGAAGGACCAGAGCAGCAGATATTTGGCAAAACCATTTCTCACAGGTTCCTCTTCAAGCCACACACCATCTTTATTTGTAACTGTTATCACTGTTTGTTGTCACCAGGACAAAATCTTTGATCTCCTTCTGCAAGCTGCACAGTCTTTCAAGGGATTGTTCTTGAAGGTGCACTTAATCAATATAATTGGGCTGAGTTGACAGGTTTTGTGATGGAAAATCCTGTTCAGCTAATTGCTTGGAGTTCATTTCAAGTAACAAACTATGGGTGTAGTGTATTTAGACATCAGAAGACATTTTTGTTGAAGTGCTGCATCAAAGGTTATTAAACTAGTATAGAATACCACAGAATTCCTACAGTGTGGAAACCAGCCCTTGGCCTAACCAGTCCACACCTTCTTGGAAGGGCAACCCACCCAGACCCATTCTCCTACCCTCTAACTCTACATTCATGCCTGCCTAATGTGCCTCACCTACATATCCTGAACACCAATGGGCAGTCAGCATTGCCAATCCACCTAACGTGCATATCTTTGAACTGTGGGAGGAAACTGGAGCACTTGGAGGAAAGCCATATAGACTAGATTACTTAGTGTGGAAACAGGCCCTTCGGCCCAACAAGTCCACACCAACCCGCCGAAGCGCAACCCACCCATACCCTTACATTTACCCCTTACCTAACACTACGGGCAATTTAGCATGGCCAATTCACCTGACCCGCACATCTTTGGACTGTGGGAGGAAACCGGAGCACCCGGAGGAAACCCACGCAGACACAGGGAGAACGTGCAAACTCCACACAGTCAGTCGCCTGAGTCGGGAAATGAACCCGGGTCTCAGGCGCTGTGAGGCAGCAGTGCTAACCACTGTGCCACCGTGCCGCCCATGGGGATGAGAATATGTTTAGGATATAAGCAGGCAGAAAAAAGTTAAGTTCTGAGTTTTGTCAAACAAAAGTTTCAGTTGAGCATGACTTGAATCAGGCAAGAACTAGTAGTTAAGAATGGGTGTTGGAGGCAAGGGTCATAGGTTAACAAGGTGGAAAGCATTCATTTATATAGTGCCATTTAGCAATGTTGTAAGCATTTGGTATGTAAGGTCAGTTTAACAAGGTGAAAAGTATTCATTGTGAAGCCAGTTAAGGTTAAAACATTTAATTGTATAACAGCTGATGGCTTAATCTCTGATAATTGCTGATTGTAATGGTCACCCAATACATATGTATGTTGCCTTATCTGGATACTCATCCCTCTAAAATGACTATATAATTCAATAATAAACTGACGTTTAAGATAAAAGACTGAACTCGTGTCCCTGCGCACATGGGTGATCATTTTTGCACTCGCGCCTCTATCTCGCAGGCCCGGAATAAAGATGATAGACGTAAAAGTATACTGTCTTTGAGTGTGTTGCTTTGACCTTTTGGGGGTGGGGGGAACAGAACGATAGAGAGAATGTCTGTGTGGAGTTGGCACAGTCGTTAGAGGCTGGAATTAAACCCAGGTGCTGTGAGGCAGCAGTGCAAATCACTGAAAGTAAAATGTTTGCATATATTGACTTCCTATCTAAAAGGAAGCTCCTCATAAGTGAGCTGTTTTCTAGTTAGCACTAGGTAACAAGTGGTGTGCCACAGGGATACAGGCTGGGTGCCTCAATTTGCTATTGTTCATATAAATGACTTGTATGAAGGTATGGTTGCTGAGACAAAGGTAGAGAAGTAAGTTGTGAATGGTGTGAACTTGAAGATGGATTGGTCTGCTTGTACACTGGAAAGGTTCTAGGAAGATGACAAAAGGAGACAGCAAAGGGATATGGGTTTGTCAGTGAGTGGGCAAACCTGTCGAAATGGGGTGTCATGTAGAAGAATACTTGCCTGCTTTGACAGGAAGACTAAATGTGTCTAAAAGACAAAAGGTGGTAGAGTTCTGAAGTGCAGAGGTATTTGTGTATCCTCATGCTTGAAATATATATTGCTGCAGGAAATAGTTAAACTGAATTGAATACTATTTTTAAATAAAACGAAAATACTGCAGATGCTGGAGATGTGAAATAAAAAGCTAGTGCTTGTAGCATCTTTTGAAGAGTTGGTGTGTTGAGTCCCATGATTCTGCTTTGGAAAAATGAATACTGTTTATTAGGGGAATTCTGTACTGATGTACAGACATTATGCATTAGTTACAGTACTCCAGATTTGGTCTCAATGGTTATGTATCAAGAATTGATTGCTCATGACGATTATAAATTTAATAGGAGTAGTTCAGACAAGGTTTACTGGACTATTACTTTGGATGGAGTGTGATTTCTTGGGATAAAAAGTGGAGTCTGCAGATGCTGGAGATCAGAGCTGAAAATGTGTTGCTGGTTAAAGTGCAGCAGGTCAGGCAGCATCCAAGGAACAGGAAAATCGACGTTTCGGGCTTAAGCACGTTTCCTGATGAAGGGCTTATGCCCGAAACGTCGATTTTCCTGTTCCTTGGATGCTGCCTGACCTGCTGTGCTTTAACCAGCAACACATTTTCAGCTGTGATTTCTTGGGAGCCAAGCTTGGATAGACTAGCCCTGTATCTGGTGTTAAAGAATAAGGAAATTTGGTTGAGTTAAATTCTGAGGCGGGGGGGGTAAATGTGGTAGAGATTTCGTACTGGTGGCAAATCTTAAACTGGAAGGCACAGTTTTAAAAATAGGTATGCCCACTTAAGCCACATTAGGAGAATTATTTTTGTCATGTTCTGGGAATACTCTTCCTGGAAAAACTGCATGGGATTGTTCAAATCATGACTGAAATCAGTGAGTGGCAACAATAGCTTCTGTACAGTTCTTACAGTAACGCCTGTGAACACTTCTTGCATATTAAAATGCTTTCACTATCCTGTTACATATCTGCTGTGCACAAAAACAAAGGTTTGGGTGACTTCTGCCCTGGGAAAATGAAAGATGCTTTAAGCATTTGCTGAGTGCTGGCTGCTACTCCCTGATAGGATTAAGTGTCTCTCTAGCCTACTTCTATAGCTAAGAAGTGTTAGTCCTTTTGTCTTTCTAAGTTAGTAAATGTTAGTCAAAATACTAGGTCTGTATGCTGTAAGTAAGTTAGCAATTACATCTGCACTTAAAACAACAAAGAAAATTAAACTGACTACCTCAGCTGGGTTCTGAGGCTGTTTACTGTTTTGTTCTGAGTTTCATTCATTTGTATAATTTCAGATGTGCTGCCTTGATTGTCAGTTTTCTTTTAAAGGGGGTAGTGGCTGTTGGTTAGGGAAATGGAGTGGATCTTGAAATGTAGTTTGTAAGGGCTGATTAATATTATGATCTTTGGAGACATGATGGCGGAGATGGTATTGTTGTGAATAAATGACTACATTGACACTTGTACAGAGGTAGCTTTTGATGTAAATATGACTTGTTGGACTATAACCTGGTGTGTGATTCTTTACCTTTTTGATGTCAACAGGCTTATTCACTGCTTGTAGCAAGGGCTGATAAGATTGAAAAGTGTGAAAAAGCAGTAATGGGTTGAAGGAGGTGTTTTTAATTTGGTCTGTCTTCTAATAGCAAAATATACTATGGCACTGGGATTTTATCGTTGAATGAAAATACATACTGTAACAAGTTATGAATAAGAAATGGAAATGCAGTATTAAATGTAGGCACTTTATATTTGGGTACATATAAAGTGCTTGTGAGTAGGTTAGGCAAAAGACCTACAATACAATATTTCCCAGTGACTTTGAATTGAAGGCAAAGATAGATAGCTACTACATAAGTGAAGAGTTGAAAGAATTTTGGGGATAGAAGGGAGTGAGAACTTCAAGTAGTAGTCTTCTCCATGATCTTGTTAAATGGTGGAGCAGGCTCTCGGGGCTTAATGGGCTACTGCTGGTCTTGGCTTGTACATTTGTAAGGAGGGGGCAAGCAGCCTTGAAGGCAGTTTGAAATGAACAATAAATGGTTGCCAGGCAAGCAAGTCGATTTAAGTTGAAGAATCAAGGACAAACTGGAGCTCGATTTTGTTACAATGTGTAGAGGAACTTCCAAAACTCTGGGGAATACTGGGTGGTTTTGCTGCAATTTGACTGGTTAGTGGCATGTGCTTGGTGGGATAATGAAAATCTTCACACTTTATTTCAAAGCACAAATAAACTTATCTTTTGGTTAAGCAGAAAAATTAATCTTCAATTCTTGAACTGTTGAGAAACGTATGTGTCTAATAAAGCTATTTATTTGACTTTTACATGCTGTTTTTAAAATTCTGCAACTGTACTTTTGTAAGATTATTTGTTCTTGATAAATCAAAAAGTAACAGTCTCCATCCTGTGTCCCTAAGAGCAAACTGTAAATCCTGATATCAGTTGTGATTTCTATTTTTTAATTGATTTTTTTTTCGCCCCCCTCTTTTAGATACTGCAGTAGTCTTAGCCAGAAACCATGGAATTTTATGATTCTCAGTATCTCATCATCATCATCCCAGCAGTAGTCATTGCTATAATATTTTTGTTCTTCTGGCTATTTATGAAGGAAACATCATATGATGAAATACTTGCTAAACAAAAAAGAGATATAAAACTTGTTCCGGCAAAAGTTGATAAAAAGAAAAATGAAAAGAAAAAGAAGAAGAAAGAGAATCTAAATGGGAATTTGCATGAATCTGATTCAGAAAGCGCAATGCGAGACATAGAATTGATGGATGCATTGACACAAGATAACGAACCACCTGTTCACGTTGTATCACCTGTAGTTGAAGTTTCAGCTGGATTAAAAGAGAGGAAGAAAAAAGACAAAAAAACATCGCGACTTGTGCTGGAAGAACCTTTGGGCAGAGACTCTGATGGATTAAAACCTGCAGCAAAGAAAAATGACCCCTTCCCAGTTACTAAACAACCTACTCCTCCAGAAATGTCAAGTTCTAAAAGAAAGACTGGACACAAGAAGCACAAGAATGGCGCAGGTAAGATCTAGTTCCTGTGTGTTATTTATATTTTATATTTTCACAAGTTAAATCTGCAGCTTTGCATATTTAACATGACTTGGCAAAGTGTAAATTTATATTGAGTTTGCAAACTGTTCAAGTCACTGAGGCAGCTGACTTTTGAGAGTAGAAGTTGCAACATTATTTTACCTGCTCATGTTCACTTTATGCAATAAAATAACCCTTATCCTTAAGTAATGATTTGGAGTGACTAAAATAGAGCCGTGCATTGACTTTGACATATACCTGTCTGAATGTACACATTTAGTTTTTATTTCTTCTGGGGTATTGGGCCAGGAATGTAAAACTTTGAATAATAAATCAAGTTTTGTGATCAGCAACAAAAGGCAGGTACTTGCCGATGCTGAAGAAAACTGGTAATAAGAATCGACCACTGTGTGTCCTGTCTGGTTCCAGTATCCTCATTTTTGCTTCATTCTGGCACCTCCTATTGGGCATCTTTTTAAATCTATTGTTATGGACCAGGCCAGACCCCTCAAAACATTTCAAGAAGGTAGCCCACATCCTAACTCTTTTTTCTAGTTGTTTTAAACCAGTATGAAGTGGTTATTCCAGGAGTGTTGCAGCTCGCCCAACGATTCCATTTTAAACAAAACTATTTACACATGAACAAAAGAAAACCCTGAATTTAGAATAACACAACTATTTCAAAACCCAATCGACTCTATCACAACTTTATGATGCTGTTCAAAGTACGTGTAACATCCCCATGAATGCTCCCTTGGCAAAAAAGGTAAAATTAAACACTGGTTCTTAAACTGATATCAGAGAGAGAGGGAGGATCAGCATGGAATTGTTTCTTTGATCAGCAGCCGCAAAAAAAACACTGACTGTGTGTTTGCTAAAACCAAACCAAATCCAGAAAGCTGAGCCCGGAGCACTGGCCACTCTCCTTTTCATTGCAGTAGGGTTTTTAAAAACTTGAAAGCCTTTTGCCTGAATTTGTTTCATCGAATCAAATCGGTCCTAAACCCGATCTAACTCGACACACTGGAACTTCTGTGTTTACAGCCCCTCATTTTTAAAAAAAAAAGGACACAATAACCTAGTCAATGGAACAGCATTGTCACACTACACACTGGGAAATAATTGAACAGGCTGATCAACAAATTATTGATTCGGTGTGTAGGTATGGGTTTGTACCGATTAATTTATAGGCTCAATAAGTGACAAATGGGTTGTCAAGCTTTACTTTAAAGTTGCTGAGCTGAAGAACTGAGGAATTAATGCTTCATTTGTACAGTCTTGTTCAAACTCCGTATGTGGTACTGGAATCAGTTTTGGATTCTGACCTGCAGAACATTGATATTGGAAAGAGCAGAGCATTGTTTCACCAGACTGATAGCAGGACTTGCTTAATGTGTTACACAAAGGATCGTTTACATAAACTTAATTTGTTTTCCCCTTGCATTTAAAATACAAGGTATAATTGAGACCTTCAAAAATTATTTTTAGGTTTTGGAGAAATTCCTTCCTCGGTAAGGATAACTTTAAAATTTTAAAGCTAGGCTATTTGTGTGAAATCAGGAATTATTTTGTTTTTCCCCACAAGTTTGTGGAGTCTGTTTTGTTGCCCAAGTAACTGAGCTTATTGCATTGACTAAGTTAGATGGGCTTCTTTAGGTAAGAAGAAATTTAGAAGTTCAAGTACAGGTTTGATCAGCTGCGATCGGATTTAAAATGTTTTGCTCTGGACCATAAATTAAGTTGAGCTCATTTATGCTGATGCCTTTGCTGACCCAGTCTACTTGACTGTTTACTGAACAAGTTTTCAAAAAATCAACTTTTTGGCCTTTTCCAGAAAGCATGGTAGTGGTACCAGTCGCCAGTATGATTCTTGTACTTGTCTAAAAACATAAATGACACTTATGCCATAGTGCAATGAGGAATTTCATTTCTCAGTTTCTTAGGCCATAGCACCATAACAAGATGTGGAACAGAATTAGGATATTCAGACCATTTGAGTATGCCGTTTAAATGAAACCATGACTGATTTAATCCTTGATTATAATTTCCTGTCTTTTTTCCATAACTCTTGATTAAAAATCTGTCTTTGCCTTTAACATAATGGCCCATGCCTGCTGTGTATTTGCAGCATTGACTGTGTTGTTTTAGAAATGCATTGTTTATCTCCTCCAAGATACATATTCATTCGCAAGTTTCTGGCTGATTTCAGTCAGGGTGGTTTTAATGGTGATTATAAAAGGGAGAATTCAGGAAATGAATAGCATAAACATGTCTGAGGCTATTTCACATCTGTCTTGATTCTAATCCAAAACAGCATACAATACCCTCCATTACAACATGGAATTGTCATTTCACCATTTCTTTGTCTACTAATCTATCTGAAAAGCAGTTCCAGATTATTGATCTCAATCCCTAGAAACAGGCATAACTTGGTTTTCTATTGTTGCTTTGTAATGCATGAAAGTGCTTCCTCCGTATGTGTGAATCCGATTTCTCAGAAATGAAAGGAACAGCTTAAAGGACATATGACACACATTACTATTATTGTGCCCTATGATCTTTGTCTGATTTTTGATTTGGTGGACTACCCAAAGTAACGTACGAGTAAAAAGTGAGGTCTGCAGATGATGGAGATTAGAGCCGAAAATGTGTTGCTGGTTAAAGCGCAGCAAGTCAGGCAGCATCCAAGGAACGGGAAATTCGACGTTTCGGGCATAAGCCCTTCATCAGCAATGAGGAAAGTGTGCTCATTCCTCATTCCTGATGAAGGGCTTATGCCCGAAACGTCGAATTTCCTGTTCCTTGGATGCTGCCAGACCTGCTGCACTTGAGCCAGCAACACATTGTCGTATCCAAAGTAATGGTTCTGATGCAAAAATGTATAACAACAATCTGCAATTGGGGGGAAAAAAGTTGCAATTTGCCAGTACCCAGGATCTTTTTAGTAAAAATGGGACTTCCCAGGCATCTGCATTAATGATTACTGGTGTTTTTAACTTTTTTATTGTCCGAGCAGTTTGATAGCTCCCAGATTTATCCAGACAGATCAGAAATTGCTGCACGTTTTGCAGAGTCGAAAGGGCAGGGATCTTCTTTGTGGAGACAGGACAGTAAGTTTTTTTTTAAGAACTGGGCTGCTTTAAGATTTCATCGTATATATCCATAGGCGTGTGACATTTGCTATTGGAAATTGGTAGCAAAAGCATTTGGAGTTTTGAGCAAAATCGCTATTTCTTCTTTTTCACTCTGTCAAGAACCTGGACAGTTGGTTAACCAAAGCATGGATGTATCTGTACCACCTCAACTGCTGCAGTTCAAGAAGGTGGCTCATGACCACTTTTTTTTGTTTTTGAGTAACTAAAAATGGGCAACAAATGCTTGCCTCAACAGTCCCCATATCCCATAATAGAGTAAAAGGCAATTTTAAAAATGCTTCCTGTATTCACAGGGAATGAGGAGGCAAAAGTTGTAATGAAGTTGGGGTGCTTTTCATTACAGGTCCATTATAATTTATCAAACAAGTGATGTCAGGAAGCAACTTATCTCTGCAGACTTCCAGTAAATGACCTAAGCACTTGCAGTTGAGAGAGACCAAAACTTTTCTATGCCCTTGCCTATTCCAAATGCTCAGTGATGAAAGTAGTATTATGCTTATTACTATTTCCATGAAATATAACCTTCCTCAGTTAATCACTGTTTCAGTAATCAATCATATTATCCTGGCAATGGGGCTAATCCTGAAACTCTTTGCGCCAGACATTGGGCACATGAGAAACATGGGATACTGTTGTGTGAAATGTTAGTTGTAGTGCTAATGCTTTGTCTGTTCTGGATATGTTGATTTCCATCAAGCTTGTTGCTAAAACTTTTTCAGCATTTTTTTTTCAGATGAAACACTATCCTGGCAGTTTTTTCCTGATATGTTGCTTGTTACACTTGTTACACTTGCTACCCTTCATTAGAAACTATACTATCTTGGCCCTGCAAAAGTGGTGCAAGTATAGTGTTGGATGAGGTGTGTTCTTGGCCAGTGTCGACCCTGCCTGCTAATGTGTACTAACTTCAAATAAAATCATACATTTGATGTGTTTTCCAAACAGAGGATCACTATCTAGATTGAACAGTTGGTAGTGTAACATTTCAACTGCGTCATGTATTTATTTATTTATTTATTTATTTAAGTACTTAACTAAACAAAAATAAGAGTTGCTAGCTTAGCAAGTTGACTTTTTAAAAAAAAATTTTTGCTTTATTTTTAGCTGCTACTGTGTCTGAGCAGTTTGATAGCTCCCAGATTTATCCAGACAGATCGGAAATTGCTGCACATTTTGCAGAGTCGAAAGGGCAGGGATCTTCTTTGTGGAGACAGGACAGTAAGTTTTTTTTAGATCTGGGCTGCTTTAAGATTTCAGCGTATATATCCATAGGCGTGTGACATTTGCAGTATCAATTTTAACCCTAATTTATTACTGAAAAATATATGCTATTTCCCTTTTAGTTGTATGCGACACAAGTTGCTTGTGTTGCTTTTTTTAAAATATTCATTTGCCAGTTGAAATCTTTTTTTTAAAATGAAGATAAGTATCTGTTGTTGGAGGTCTGATCTTCAAAATGAATCTGATTCTTTTATTATTTTATATTATTTTAATATCTATTTTATTATTAAAATTGACTTTATCTGACTTAGATATTTTTAAAAAAAAGTATTGAAGAATAATTCATTTAAGGCTTCTGTACTACTATTTCCCCCTTAAAGAATCCTCAAAACCACAGTGAGTGAGCCTTGGGTAGAAAACAACCAAAACCTATAATTTTGCCCCTTAATCCAAGAGGGTGGGGAGAAAAGTTGTCGTTACTGAGGAAGCTTGACTTATTAGGATTATCTTTCCCATTGATAGCCATCCGGTCTACAGATGACTACATTTGAAAATGATATGATTAAATATAACTCACTATTGAATTCATCTTCAAAGAATGCAGCTTGGTAATCGTGACAAAAATAAGCTATTAAATCAAGTCTATATTTGAAACTTTATCTAGAAGACTTTGACTTGGAACTATTTATATCTATAGATGGTATTAATTGGGTGAATTCAAAGTTGACTTGGCCATATCTTCTCTGCACTTTGATTAGATTCCCTACAGTGTGGAAATAGGCCCTTCTGCCAACAAGACCACACTGACCCTCCGAAGAGTAACCCACCCAGACCCATTCCCATTGACTAGTGCACCTAACACTATGAGCAATTTAACATGGCCAATTCACCTGCCCTGCACGTCTTTTGGATTGTGGGAGGAAACCGGAGCACCCAGAGGAAACTCATGGAGACACTGGGAGAATGTGCAAACTCCACACAGTCGCCTGAGGCTGGAATCTAACCTGGGACCCTGGTGCTGTGAGGCAGCAGTGCTAATCACTGAGCCACTGTGCCGCCCCACTTGCAAGTAATAATTTTTGTTACAAGGTGATCTCTTTGTGCAGAAGTTAACGATGGAAGAGAATGGTCTCTCTGCTTTTTCTCTATACAAAAAGGATTTTGGCACTTGGCACTGTGTACCCCCACCCTCCAAAAGTTAAACCCCTGTATGGCAACCCATCATTTCTCTTAAGTAATTCCTTGTTTTTTTTGGTCTGGAATTCTCCTAAAATGCTCATTGTACTTTTTTCACATGAAGAATTTTTTTTTAAGTGTTCAATTCACCCTCTACTAGTTGAATGGGACAAGGGAACACATTTAACATTTTATACTCTGTATCAGTGTTTTATTTGCTGTGAATTCTTAGTACATTTGAATATTTTTCTGACCCCACCAATATTAACTGAAAAGCCAAGGCTCTCCAGTCTTAAATTTAAGACTCAATACTCTGGTGCAACCAAGAGCTCTTCTTTGCACCACTTAAACACTGGAATTTCTTGCATATCTTTGCCACAATAATTAGACATGAGCACTAACATTTTTGAACATAAGTTTCCAACAACTTATATTTTGTTTTTGTGATTGTGTGCTCTCTTTGGATGTGTCAAAACAGCAATGTAGAACATTTCAATTTACTGAAAACCTTGACAGATTTTAAATTGTGGCTTTTTCCATGTCATGTGAACATTATTTTAGTAGCTTGTTTTTTTTTCTGTATCCTACGTGCAGTGTTTTATACTTAATTACACTAAGTTTTAATCACCTATTATTTCCTTTTAAAATTTGTCTAAATTCATTTTAATAGGTTGAGATCTGTAACAAAGTGACAAACCACTTATTTGGTTGACTTGTTTGTTACTGTAGCCTTTTGAGAACTTGTAGAGCTGACCTCTTGTTGGCATCTTGTTTGAGAAGTGATTTCCTATTTTTGAATGCTCGCAAAAAAGCCATTGGGTTAGAAAATACAGTTCCACATGTTTAGTCCTCAGCTTTCATTTGCAATTACTATGCCTCCCTTGAAAGGTTGTATTCAAACACCAGTCAAGGGCTGGTGGTGTGGAACGAGGTTGTATTCCAGTTGCTGTTCCAGGCTAACTTTTGACATTGTTTGCCAGACAAGGTGCGACGGTCAAGATCCTACAGATAACTGGTGACACTCCACAAATCCCAGAATGTCAGATTGGCCATCTGAGCATCCTGAACCTTACTCTTGATTACCTTCAAAAGTTGACTTATTGACCACAAATCCTTTTTTTTGTTTAGAGCCGTAAAGTGCAACTTTGCATAGAGGAATTTTCTTTTCCCCTTTTTTACCTGCTGTGTGTTTTGGGTTATTTCATCAATAAGTCTTTAAGCTGCCTGACCTGCTGTGCTTTTTCCAGCACCACATTCTATCCATACTCACTCTCCAGCATCTGCAGTGCTCCCTATCTCCTAAACATTTATGTTGCCAAATTTACAAGCTGTCTTTTATCAAGTTCTGCGCACTAGTGTGTTTAGTTTGTATTTTTAAAATATTGTCTTTATAAAAAACTTGATTTGGACTTTTGGTTGAGCCTACTACAATGGAAGTATTAAGACTTGAAAAACAAGTGATTTTATGTTGTGACCTATGGAGTAACCTAGCCGTATTGTGGACCTGTTTCAGGTATGGTTTTAATGTGATGGCATCAAACTAATGTTACAATCTACAAGTGTTCTCCAGTTGAGCAGTGTATTAAACTTCTTTTGTGATCATTTAATTCTAATGATATCAGGTTTCCTTTGCATACAGTTTACCTTTCCCCATTCCCCTCATTCCTAACAACAAGTTATGAAACAAAATGCATGAAATTGGTTTTAAGTAAAAATCTGACCTCTCTGACTTCAGGTTTTGCATATAATTAACTTTCTGTTAGTGAACAGTTCTTTGTGTCATCCTTGTCCTACCTTACATTTCAAATGTTGCTTTTCAATTGGAATTTTGCAGATGAACCGGCTCAAGATGTTCACAGTGCTCTTGTCAAAGAACACGCTGAATCAGTTCAAACGGTTATCAAAAAGCAAGAACCAGTGCTTGCATCAATGGAAGCTAAACTACACGAAAGTGGACTCTCAAAAAGAAAAACTGCACCTAAAAAAACAAGAGTAGAACCAGGTCAGTGTTCCTGTATTGAGTATCTCTTCATGTAAAAACATGATACTTTCTTTTAAAAAGCATCATCAATTGAAGAATTCTGTTTTTGTAGTTTCAGCTTCAGTGGAGAATCTCCCATTGAAGTCCACAGTCTATACAGCTTTGGATAATGCTGAGGGTGGTGCTCATGCTGAAAAGAGGGATACTGTGGTTGATGACAAGAACCAAGTAATCAGTAGTGGTGTGCCGAAACCCACTGCCAAAAAACAGAGGAACGATTATGATACAGGTAATCTGTTGATGCTTATCTGTTGACCAACTAATGATTTCAATCCTTCAGTACAGAATGTGGAATATTCGTGGTTACAACCATTCATACCTTTTTACATTTTAAAAAGTGGCACAGCATGTTTGCAATAAATACATTTTAGACTATTTAAATGTTAGACCATGTTGGCGTTAAGGGAGCACTACTTTTTTCTCTGTGCACAAATTGCAAATCAACAGCATACATATTTACATTAATCTGAATGTAACAAGATTTAATTAGTTTGTTTACTATATTGTTTACATCGCATTACTATATTTGTTTTTTGATTTAATATTCTTAAATGAGAAATGACGTGCTAGATAACCCTATTCTTGCCCACTTTTATAGTAATCATCTGACATGACTCTGGCTTTATTTTGAAATTGTCTGTCCTACTTTGTGCAAATTTAAAAACAAATTACTTGTGGAATGTGGACATTGACTGGTCAGCATTTTATTCCCTCGGTACCCTTGAGAAGGTGTAATGCAGCTACCTTGAATGCTGCAGGTTGATCCACAATGCCCTGAGGGAGGGAATTTGAGGTTTTTGTCCAGCAACAGTGAAGATATAATATATTTCTAAATTAGGATTGTGAATGGCTTGGAAGGGAACTTGCAAGTGATGGTGTTCCCATTTATCAGCTGCCCTTGCTTTCTAGGCGAAAGTGATCATGGGCTTGCATGGTGCTGTCTTAAGGAATTTTTGCAAATTTCTGCAGTAGACACTGCTATAGAATGGTGGAGGGAGTGGGTGCTTGTAGATGTAGTGTCAATCAAGTGGGCTGCTTTATCTTTAGTGTCAAGCTTGTGTATTGTTGGAGCTGCACCCATCCAGGTAAGTGGAGGGTATTCCATGATGCTCCTGAATTGTCTTGTAGGTGGGTTTCAGGGAGTCAGGAAGTGAGTTATTTGCTGCAGTATTCCTAGCCTCTTGTTTTTGGAGCACTGTGTTTATGTGGTGATCCAGTTGAGTATCAGCTCAAGGATGTTGATACTGGGGTTTCAATGATGGTAACACCATTTAAATCCAGGGACAGTGGTTCTTGTTTCTCATTTGTTTGACGTGAGTGCTATTTTGCACTTGTCAGGCCAAACCTGGACAACATCCAGATCTTGTTGCATTTGAGCATTGACTGCTTCAAAATCTGAGTCATCGTGAATGGTGCTGAACATTGGACAACCATTGGCAAATGTCCCGACTTCTGGCCTTTATGATACAAGGTCGTTGTGAAAGCAGCTGAAGATGGTTGGGCCTAGGACATGACCCTGGGGAATTCCTAGATCTTTGACTGACTGACCTCAAACAACTGCAACTGTCTTATGTGCTGTCCATGATGCCAACCAGCATGCAGTTTGCTGCCTGATACTCATTTGATTCTAATTTTGTCAGGGATCCTTAATTCCACACTTGGTTGAAATGTGCCTTGACTCTATCCTCACTCAGGAATTAAGTTCTTTTGTCCATTTGTTTGAACCAAGGTTGTAATGAGCTCAGTGGCCTTATCAGAACCCAAACTGGGTGTTGCTGAGCAGATATGTCTTGATACCACTGTTGATTACACCTTTCATCATTTTGTTAATGATGGAAAGTAACTGGGCTGGTAATTGGCCAGGTTGGGTTTGTCCTGATTTTATGTAAAATTTTTGACATTGTTGAGTAGATACCAGTGTTGTAACTGTATGGGAACAGCTTGGCTGTGGAAGTGCCAAGTTCTGGAGCATAGGTCTTGAGTACCTTTTACTGGAATCTTGTGATAATTGTTTGACACTATCCATTTGTCTCCACCAATTTCTTGATTTATTATGTGGAGTGAATCGAATGGCTGAAGGCTAACATCTGTGACGCTGGGGGCCACGAGAAGAGGTCATTTGGCACTTCTGGCTGAAGATTGCTTTAAAAGCTTCAGCCTTATCTTCGAATTGGTGTTCGGCTCTTCCATCATGGAGGGTGGTGATACTTGTGGAGTGAATTCAGTGAGTGTCCAGCAAGTTGTTCCGTTATCCACCAAATTTCACGAATAGATGTGGCAAGACTGCAGAGTTCTGATCTGATCAATTGATTGGGATTTAGCTCAGTCTAACACTTGCTGCTTGGCATGCAAGTAGTCCTGTTTGATCGCTTCAAGTTGACACCTTGTTTTCAGATACGCCTCCTGGCATACTCTGCTGCATTCTCTATTGAACCATAGTTGGTCCCCTGGCTTGATGGTAGTGGTCATATGGGAGCCATGAGGATGTAGATTGTGCGAAAGTATAATTCTGCTGTTTGTTGATGGCCCACATTGCCTCAGATATGCAGTCTTCAGTTGCTGGATTTGTTCAAAGCCTGTCCAAATTTAGCGCAATTGTAGTGCCACACTACATGAATGGTGTTCTCAATGTGAAGGCTGGACTTTGTCTCGACAAGGACTATGTGGTGGTCAATCATATCAATACTGTCACAGGCAGACGCATTTGCAACTGACAGATTGATGAGGATGAGGTCAAATATGTTTTGCCCTCTTATTGGTTCCCTCATCACCTGCTGCAGACCAACTCAATCAGTAGGGCTGTTGCCCAGCCACTCTATTGATGAATGTTGAAAACCCTGACCCAGAGTAGGTTTTGCATCCTTGTCACCCTCCGTGCTTCCTCCAAGTGTTGTTCAACATGGAGTACTGATTGATCAACCAAGGAGGATGACATGTGGTAGTCAACAGAAAGCTTAATGTGTAGCCATGAGACTTAATGGGATCTGCAGTCAATGTTAAGAACTCGCCAGGGTGCTGAGTCTGTACTGGCACAATGGGACAGGACATATTCAAGGATGGTGATAGTGGTATCGGGGGCATTGCTTTTGAGGTATGATTTAGATGAATGTCTCTATCAGGTTGTTGCTTGACTAGTTTGAGACAGCTCTCCCAATTTTGGCCCGCACCTCCAGTGTCAGGGTAATGGCAGTGGTGTTGACAGTTGTTGGTCTAGGGTGGGCAGTTAGTGGGTGGCAAGGCCAGTCAGACTGTGTGTAAACCCCTGTGCTGAGCCACTGCAATGTAATGTTTATATTTTTTAACAATGTCTTACACTACATGAATCACTGTAAGGTAATCCAACTTTCCTTCTTTTTATTCCCTTTTTTTGTATCTAAGATTTGTATCGAGGTACTTTGTACCTGAGGTGGCACCATAAGAGGTGTAGTTGTAAACTTGTACTTCTGTGCTTGAATACACATGACAATAAAGGGATATGCTTTTTGTTTTGAAAAATATTGCTGTGGAAGACTTTGTAGAGTCAACTGGGCTGTTTCTGCTGGTTTGTTTTCCTGTTCCTGGATGGTCTGTCCTGTTTCACTACTTGGTTGAGAATTTGTCATGATTGATGCAACAGAGTGGTTTGCTAGGCCATTGCTGATCACAGTTGAGAGTCGAGTACATTGCCGTGGCTCTGGACACATGTAGGCCAGACCAGATGATGACAGATTTCCTTCCCTGAAGAATGTTAGTTAGCCAGATGGGGTTTCCCCCATTTGTTTCATCTCCTTCAGTACCACCTCAATTCCACTTTTTTAAATCTAAGTTCAAATGTCACCATCTGATGTGAAAGATTCAAATTTTGGGTCCCCCTTTAGGATAAAATGCAACATTTTCCTCACTACCATGCATTTTGAGAGGGGGGTGGGGGTGGGGAATCACTGGACCTGAAACGAAATCTGCACATGCTGCTAGACCTGCTGAGCTTTTCTAGTAATCTGTTTTTATTTCTGATTTCCAGAATCCACAATTTTTTTTTTTCAAACTGATAGTCACCTTTTAGAAAACATTCAAGAGGAAAATGTTTGTTTGTGAATAAAAAATGAATTAATTTTGTTTGGAGATAACTAACTTGCATATTTAAGTATTGATGTATTATGTTCTTGTTTTTATGCACTTCAGGGTTGATGGATAAGTAGTTTTTCTGTATGCTTGAGTTGTAGATTTTAAACATTGATGTATTGCTAGATGAAATTGTATTTTACATGTGGGATTCATGCACAGAAACAAAAGGAATTAAACATGAAACAGAAATATTCTACTTTATTATTGAAAGGGGCTTTACAGTTGGTAATCATAAATAAAGCTATTCAATGAAGTAGTACATTAGGACATATCTTAATTGTTGTAATATCATTGCCGATTATTTCCTTCTGAAAGTTTAATGTTTATAATGTATCATCATGGGCAGTATTTTGCAGGAGAATCCTGATATTCTTTGAGTCAAGGCTCCCTAGATGAATTAACTTGTAGTAATGTTGGTGGCTTGCACTAATGATTCTCTGCTGACCTCCTGTGGCTTTTATTTGAACTGCACGCTTATGTTCTCATTATGGGGATTATGTGATTGCATCATTTGACATTTATTATTGTCAAATGCCTAAAAGAGGCAGTAATGTGCAAGTCAAATGTATTTAATCAACCTCGTCATAACATGTTATGACGTTTCTCTGGCAAGTAGTATTTGAACTTTGGAACTTCTAGTCTGAAAATGTGGGCATTATTGCTATGGCATCAGTCCCCAGGTAGGGCAAGTAAATGTTGACAAATTTGCGTGGGTTTCCAATTGGTGAAGACTGAGATTCCAGGTTTGAAATATTTTTGGGAAGGGCAGTGTGATTCCTTTATTTTTAAATATGTGATAGAATATTAAGATTGAAAGTTTTGAGAGGATGAAGCAAGTTCAGGGCATGACCTTCCCTACTTGCTTTGTTTTAAATAGTAGACTGCTAGAATCTGAGTATAGGCTGCTGCTGCACCTTTTGTCAGATGTGTTGTGGCAGTTGTCCCCAAGCCTTCTCTATCATTTTACTTTATGGAGAAACTGATGATAAGCTGAGTATTTTTGGTTTGCTATGACTTGCTCAGTGTTTCTGGTGCTTCACCTGTCACTTGAGCTGAGCTGAGCCATAATCGTGTGGTGGCAACATTATCACTGTGTAAATTCTAGTATCCCAACAGGTTAGTTTTTGACCTGCTATGTTTGAAAGGCCAAGTTGTCAGGGAAACAGATGTGTGTAGAACCAAGGCGCAGAGCAGTGGATTAAGTAAAAGTTACACACCACTTCGTGTCTTTGCTTTTCATGAGTTTGTGCATTCTTTTGAGTTTCCTAAAAAGTGTTTACCTTCTCCAGTAAATGTGATTTGATTTAAGACCACTTTTGAAAGCAATGGTGTTATGTGCGCTGAATCTTTTTTTGTGTGAGCCTGACATCCTCTGAGGTTTTAAAAAAAAATCCTGTGTAGATGTGTTGTCAAAGTTTGTGCCTCAAAACCTGAGTGAATGTTGCTTTCACACTTCATGGGCTGAAGAGCTATCTTTGTTTTCAATGAGTCCATTCATAAATATCATGTCTTTAAACAGTTGTTTTTCTCTGGATTGAGAACTGCTAGTATATCCTACTTGGTTGAGAAATTTGAGCATATATGTCAAGAGTTGCTATCTTCTGGAAGGTACATTTTAAGTAGTGTTCCCTGTTCATTTACTTTAGGCATCATCTGTTACATATAGCACTTCTAAGGAAATAACTGCAACATCTGAGGCCCTTGGCTTGGACTTCAAACGTGTTTGAATTTTATGCAGGCATTGATATCACCACCTGCTCCACCAGAGAAAAGTGAGGGTTGACTGGAACTGATTGAGACAGAGTCCTAAAGTATGGAACACATGACATTTAATATTCATCTGAAAACCTACTGGGAGGCATCACAATATTGTAGTTTAGAGCTCTGGAGTTATTGTATGAAAAGTTAAGAAACATTACATGATCAGCTTTACCTGCTGTACTAAAAGTGCATGTTTCACTACCTTGATTCACTTGGTTCATTAGGTGCTTGAAATCTGTTTTGAATAACTTTTAATGCTTGTGACAATGGATAAAATGTATTTTTATAATGAAAAGCTAGAAAGGGAAAGATGTTTTGCACTCATGCCTTTGGACTCCTCTGGAAACTGCCATGTTGCAAATTGTTGGTCATAGAGTGCCTCAAGTATTTAACTAGTGTTTAAGGAGGCACACCATCTATTAAATTAACTACTTTGTGATGCCAATTTATACTTCTTTTACAGAAAACACCGATATCAAGTTTAAGGATTTTCTTTCTTCTTTGAAAACCATGACATTCACAGAGGAAGAGGCTATCCATGTGGCTGACATTCTGAAAGAGAAAGCTAGTGTGCTTCAAGAAATTTGGCAGAAAGTAAGTGGCATATTCATTTGTTTAATTGATTTTTAAAATGAATGGAGACTAGGGAGGCTCTTTCACCAATCTTGAGTCATTCATCCAACACCTGAACATTATGTAAAGGGGATTTTAAATTTCTTTATGTGGTGTGTATCTGCTGATGTGCTCACATAGTGTGAGGTAGGTTTTTCCCATGTTTTCTGAGCCCTGAAAATACCTGCATTGTTTTGAGTACTTGGCTAACCTTGTCATTAGTATATCATAGTTTTGTTGTGGATGTAGTAACATAACATTTTTAATGCTACAGATTTACTTTAATTCAGGTCATTGTGGAATGTACAGTTTTCTAGACTGCTGTGATTTAGGTGTCTGTGTCCACTTTTAGCCCATCATATTTGTTTTGCTTTAGGTGGAATCCTGATTCCTCCCTGCTGTCCTGGGAAATGCAGCATAGGGTTATATTACTCCCCTTTTTTTATTGTGTAAGTTATTTAACACTAGATGCTTAAATTAAATTCTGGAATATGGTATATGAGAAGTCTCTGGTTGAAAGAAATTTTTGAATTTCCTACCCTAGGCAAGACTGTTCAGTTCATCAATATAGTCAAGACTGATGTCAGCAGATTTTTTGCCTGACAAAGGGTAACCTGAACATTTCCAGAGGGTCACTTAATATGTAATTAACTTTCCGGGGAAGTGGGAGATGCAGGTACACTTATAACATTTTAAAAGCCATTTGGTTAGGTAAATGAATTGTAAAGGCTCAATGGGATATGGGCCACATGCAGGCAAGTGGGACTGGCAAGTTTCATTTGGAAACTTGGTTGGCATGGACAAGTTTGTTCTAAACGTCTGTTTCCATGCTGTATAACTCTGACTAAATGAAGTACTCCTAGCTTCTGTTTCCTGTGTCTTTGTGCCATCTGTCCATCAATGCCACCCAGTCTATTTTGAATGAGTCTGGATTACTTCCTTTCATTTTGTTCCTTATTTGAAGTGAGCCCCTCTTTTAGAAAAGTCCATTTTATGATCAAAGTGTTGGCAGTTATTTCTAAAAATTTAAGTGTCTGACTTTTCTGTTTTTATTCTTTTTTCTGTAAGTATTAATTTAGTATTTGGATAGCACTTTGATTATACATCTGTGTAACAATGGCTTGTACACTCTCTCCTTCACAGAAGGTGCAGTTACAGAGCTGGTTTCCATTCCACCCTGTCCTCCCTGACCTATCACCTTCATCCCCTCCCCTATTGTACTCTATGCTACTTTCTCCCCACCCCTACCCCCCTCTAGCTTACCTCTCCACGCTTTCGGCTTTCTGCCTTTATTCCTGATGAAGGGCTTTTGCCTGAAACATCGATTTTGCTGCTCCTTGGATGCTGCCTGAACTGCTGTGCTCTTCCAGCACCACTAGTCCAGAATCTGGTTTAACTTGTTTGTCTGCTATTACAAAAGCATTAAAAAGTTGCATGTGTGACATGGGTGTTGAACTTGTTTACATTGAGCCTTTCAAGTTCTGTAAATCTCTTACTTGATGTATCTTTCGCGTAGTCCCAATAATATGCCTGAAAATTTAATTTGTGTATCTACTATTTCAATATTCTTAATAGAGGAGTGTAAAATTTTAAAACTAATCTATTTTCTTGGTTCCTAAATCTCTTTAATGTATTCTATACAAATTTCTCTTCAAGTCCATTTAGATTTCGTCTCATCACTTTGCACTGTTCTTTCTGCCAAGTTCTACTTAAGGTTGTGATCAATGTTGAACATTGGTATTGTGTTTGACCTTTCTAAAAGTTAAGTACACTTAAAACACTTTTTAAAAATATTTTGGCTGTAAATGAAGTCTTAAGGGGTTGGTTGCTTTTAAAGGAAGTTGTCATAAAACTAAAGTTAAAATTTCAATTCTGCAATTCTTGCTTTAGATTGTTCATAGATGAAGTATTTTAACCATTTTAGTCTGGTTTCAATTCTTGTTGAAACTAATACTTGAAGTGGAAGCACTTTTGCACATTTAAAGCCTAGACTTGTACTTGCACATTAGAAATGAAAAATTTGGACAAGCCAAATACAGTAAGCAAGATGGCATGGAAACAGGAATCTGCCATTCAGCCTGTTGAGCCTGCTATGTCAGTTAATTAGGTCATGGCTCATCTGCTACTGTGCAACAATTCCAACAATTCACTAGTGAAGAAATTCCTCTCAACTCCGTTTTAAATGGCTCATCATTAATCCTGAGATATCCACACCAGCCAAGGGAAATATCTTGCCTACATCCACCCATTTACATTTGCTGCAAGTTACATTCTGAAAAATAGTGACATGTTTGACAAACATGACTTCCCTTTCATAAATCCATGTTGACTCTGTCTAACCATGTGATAACAACTGGATATTTAAAAAATAACCAGTTCTAACATGATCACTGCTACTAACCTCAAAAGATCTGTAGTTTTCCATTCTCCCTCTATCTCTGTAAAAGTGGGGTTACATTTGCTACTTTAGAGTCTGGAGAGATCTTTCCAGGCACATTGAATTTTAAGAGAGCCATCAAGGCATCCACTATCTTTGTAGCTGCCCTTCTTTGCCATATTGGGATGTAGTTCATTTGGTCCAAGGGATTTATCAGTGTTCAAACAAGTTTAATTTTTCAAGTATATATTTTGTTTTACTGATGCTAATTTCTTTTGTTTCCCAAGTCCCTTGGTTGGAGATACAGAACTGTTGCTGCTGAAGAGTCCAGAATGGAGCTGAAAAAAAGCACAGCAGGTCAGTCAGCATCAGAGGATCCTCTGCTGCTTGACCTGTTGTGCTTTTTCCATCCCTAGGTCCCTTTTTGATTGCCTGGCATTTCTGGGAAATTTTCTTTATTTTCCCTCTGAACACTTGCACAAAATAATAGTTTGAGTTCACCACCAGTTCTCCACTATGAATTCTCTGATTTGCACCTGTAATGTCTACACATTTGCTCTAGTTTGTCCTATTTACTTATCACATTAAGAAGCTTTTACAGACTGCTTTGCTTTTCTTTCTTGATTGCATTCACATTTTTCTTTTCCTAATCAATTTCTTGGTTAACCTTTGGCTTGTAATTTTGCTCCCAATTCTCAGGTTTACAATTTTTTTTCTGACATTCTTGGATTCATTCTTTGGTTTAGTGGTATGTTTAAAAAATGTTATGAAAGCAATGTTCTATGGATGGTCAAAATTTGAAATCAAATCAAATTACTCAAAATCAAAACCACTTATTTGGGTACAGAACTGGATCAAAGGTAGAATACAGGGTGGAAAAGACTGGAGTCCTGTGACCAGCAGTGTGCCACAAAGATCAATTTTGGGTTCACTTTCTTTTGTCATTTATATAAATGATTTAGATGTGAACATATGGGTATGGTTAGTAAGTTTGCAGATGACACCAAAACTGGAGGTTGAGTGGACAGCGAAGGTGGTTACCTCCCAACAATAGGGTCTTGATCAGATGGGCCAATGGGCTGAAGAGTGGCACATGTAGTTGAATTTGGATAAATGTGAGGTGCTGCATTTTGGAAAGGCAAATCTTGGCAGGACTTGATGGTGAAGTCCTAGGTAGTGTTGCTGAATAAAGAGACCTTGGGGTGCAGGTTCATAATCCCTTGAAAGTAGAGATTCGGGTAGATAGGATAGTGAAGAAGGCATTTGGTATGCTTGCCTTTATTTGTCTGAGTATTGAGTACAGGAGCTAGCTGGTCATGATGCAGCTTAATACCCCATTGTTTAGGCCACTTTTGGAAAACTGCACTCAGTCCCTGCTATAGAAAGGATGTTGTGAAAGTTGAAAGAGTTCAGAAAAGATATTCAAAAGGGTGTTACCAAGGTTGAAGGGTTTGAGCTGTAGGGATCAGCTGAATAGACTGGGGCAATTTTCCCTGGTGTCAGAGGTTGACCTTTTTTTTAAAAAAGCTTTCATAAAATTGTGAGGGCATGAATAAAGTGAATAGACAAGGCCTTTTACCTGGATTAGGCAAGTCCAAAACTAGAGGACATAAGTTTAGGGTGAGAGGGGAAAGATTTAAAAGGGACCAAGTGGCAACTTTTTCACACTCAGGATGATATGGTTATGGAATGAGCTGCCAGACAAAGTGGTGGAGGCTGGTAGAACTACAATATTTAGAAGGCATCTGGATGGGGATATATGCCAAATAGGACTAGATTTGCTTATGATTTGGAGATGCCAGTGTTGGACTGGGGTGTACACAGTTAAAAATCACACAACACCAGGTTCAGAGTGATGCTCCTTCATCAGGTGATTGTGGAGGGCTCGATCGTAACACAGAATTTATAGCAAAAATTTGCAGCGTAACTGGAATTATACATTGAAAATTGATTGTTAAGCCTTTCATCTGTTAGAATACAGTGATAGTTTCACTTCTTTCATGTGTAAATCACAAAACTCTTCTTTTTAAAGTTGCATTCTCGGGTTAGCTGCTAACAGTGGTGATAGCTAGACAATATGTTGAAGGTGTTAGCCCCCTGTGTCTGTCTATGACCTGATGTTTAGATTGATTCTCATCTAATAAGTGAGAGAACAGTGTTTACATGCAGTTTTTGAGCTCAGAGTTCGACATAAATATATTAGGGCTAACACCTTCATGTGATTTACACATGAAAGTGAAACTATCACTGTATTCTAACAGATGAAAGGCTTAACAGACAATCAATTTTTCAATGTATAATTTCAGTTACATCACACTGCAAATGTTTGCTATAAATTCTGTGTTATGATCGAGCCCTCCACAATCACCTGATGAAGGAGCGTTGCTCCGAAAGCTAGTGTGCTTCCAATTAAACCTGTTGGACTATAACCTGGTGTGTGATTTTTATTTTAAACTAGATTTACTTAGGATGTCTGGATGGAATGGGTGAGTTGGACTGAAGGTTCTGTTTGTCTGCTGTATATCTGTGACTCTAAGTGCTCAGCATCTCTGGAATGAGAAACAAAGCTCCTTGCAAGGCCACACGAGCTAGGTGAAGCATTAACCTAGCTCCCCTGATACTGCCTGATCTCAGCATTTACTGCTGCAAAGAAATCATACTGGACTCTGCTTTTATTTCCAGGGATACCAGACCTGCTGAGTTTGTCCAGTACTTCTGGTATTATGTTTAGAGCGATGAAATCCACTTTTCATCTGTTTTTGATTAGCTCATTTGATTTACCCAGCCTAGTTTCACTACCAAATCACTGTCTATTTTGTGCATTATGGTATGGGAGATGTTGCATTCCTCGAAGAGGACTGAAATTTTTTTTTGATCTCTTCCAGCCTGGAGTAAAATGTGATTCAGTTCATGGGTTACAACAACAGTTGCAGGAGCAAGAGAAGTTGCTTCAAGCTTTACAAGATGAAGTTAATCTTTCAAATGATAAATGCAAACAGTTGAATCAGGTAATATACTTCATCAAATCTAACTATTATAGAGTCAGTGTGGTGCTGGAAAAGCACAGCAGATCAGGCTGCAGGAGAGTCAACATTTCTGGCATAAGCCCTTTTTTAGAAAGGTGGAGGGACAAGAGGGCTGAGAGATACATAAAGGGATGGGAGGAAGGTAATAGGTAGATGCAGTTGGGGGCTAAGAGGTCAGTGACTACACAATGTCTCTTCCCCCACAAAAAATGTCATCTTTGACTCCCAATTCCTCTGCCTCTACTGTATCTGCTCCCAGGAGGAGCAATTCCACTCCTGGACATTCCAGATGGCCTCCTATTTCAAGGATCACAATTTGCCCTCCCCTGTGGTCGATGATGCCCACCAGAGCATCCCCTTCATTCCCGTACCTCTGCCCTTGAACCCTACCCCTCTAACCACAATAAGGTTAAATCCCCCTCCCCAAAAATAAAAAGTGGTCCTCTTCTTCCATCCCACTAACCCCTGGGTGCAGCGCATTTATCCTCCGTTATTTCTGCCACATACATCTGTGGTGGTAGGGTCGGATTGTATTTCCCTTCCACACCTATTGATCTGCGGTCCTTAGATGCCATTTCCTCCATGACACTTTTTTTTTAGGGAGTCCGCCATCCTCCACCCCTGGTAGCTTCCCTTGTTGCCACAGGACATGTAAAACCTGCACCCACGCCACTTCTCTCCCCTCTATCTCATGCCCCAAAGGATCTTTTCACATTGGCAGAGATTTTCCTGCCTGTCCACCCACCTCAAGTAGTGTGTCTGTTGCTCTCGATTGGGGAGACAGGACGCCAACTCGGAGTGTTTTCAGAGAACATCTCTGGGACACTCTCACCAAACAACCCCACTGCTGTGCGACTGACCATTTCAACTCCTCCTACTCACCCCAGGACATGCAATTCTTATAAATAATTAAATCATAAACACAAAATACTTAGTGAATGTTAATCATATTTTAGAAAGCCAGTTGAAGGATAGAACTAACTAACACCAGTTTCTAAATTCTTGAATATGCATTTAAAGTTGTATATTGCAAGCACACATCTGAACTGAACAACCACAGTCTGAATCTGTTCAGAGTTCAAGTGAATGCCTAGTTAGTGCTCCTCATCTGTACACTCATATTCTAAATTATACAGTAAAGAACTCCTGGATGGAACAGTTATCAAACTGTTACAACAGGTGTAAAATGATGAAAGCTGTTGAATGCATTTGCCAGCTATTTCCAATGTCAAAGTTACCATAAATTACACACCAGGGACTTGGCTGAGGAGACCATGCAGATGGTTTGAGCTGAATGGAAGAGGGAACTGTCATGGCTGCCTCCTTTTACATAATTGCAATGTTTCTGGGAGACATACAACCTTGGGCCAATTTGGGATTTTAAGAAGAATCTCACAACAATGCTCCGCATTGTCTGAGAATTGAGCAGCTCCAGCAGACTAGTGAAAGTAGATCAGTATATTCCATTGATCCAGTTTCTCTCTGTAATTGTGGATGTCTAGCTTTTCCTCTTTTTAGCATAGTTTAAAGGCTATTTGTGTTTTGAACATTTATTTTGGCAGCATTTCAAAAGATTGTGTGCTTATGCACTTAGACCTGTGGAATAGTTCGAGGAGGGCCTTTTGCAAGTGGCAGATAAAATTTGAACGGAAAGGCTATCTTCAAGCATTGCTTCATTCTTGTTTTGATCACCTGTCTGAGAAAATGAGGGTTGATTTGACTGCAGTTTTGACTTGATTTAATTATACTTTTTAATGTTGTCTGTCATAATTTCCTAAATTTTATTAGGAATTAGTGACTGAAAAGCAGAAAGCCAATGTAGTTGAGACCAAACTAAGAGAACAACGCACTGCCCTTGAAAAAGAACTAGCAGCATTGCAAAACAAGCTGCAAGTTAGCTACCAGGATCATATGAATGAAACCCAGATGCAGGTAAGTCCAAAAAATCTTCTTTCTCATCTGTAACAGATTAACCTTGCAAAATGAATTCTGTTTCCATTATACTTTGTTTTTGAAAAACAAATGACTTGAGTTACTTGCTATTTAGAAATTAGATGTGGCTTATTGGCCCGATAAATCCACACCACATCAACCCTCCGAAGCTGACCCACCCAGACCCATTTCCCTCTGACTAATGCACCTTACGTTATGGGCAAATTAGCTTTGGCCAATTCACCTGGCCTGCACATATTTGGACTGTAAAAGGAAACCAGATTGCCCGGAGGAAACCCACGCAGACTCTGGGAGAATGTGCAAACTCCACACAGACTGTTGCCCAAGGCTGGAATCAAACCTGGGTCCCTGGCGCTGTGAGGCAGTAGTGCTAACCACTGAGCCACAATGCTGCTTTCCCCTGGATCATTTTTTTTTGGGGGACAGCAAAAGCAAGCAATCTCATTCCAAGTTACGGTATAATTCATTATTAAAATTGATTAAATTTTGTTACTTCCACGTTTATGTTGACCTTTTAATGAAGATGGTGGTTTCCTGGGTAAAAAGTACACAATTTACCATCGTTATTTTGGATTTTTAAAATTTATTTGCAAAGAACATTGTTGGGGAAACATGAAGATACCAATCCTTTCTTTATGCCTGTGTATCTAAAGTTTGATTTTTGTAAGACTTATTTTTATGTTTTTGAAATTTCACTTCTGCTTTGTTTGGAAGTGTGAATATTATCTTAATTTGCAAGATTGAGCAACTGCTTGTGCAGTTTTAGTCATAGGAAATATATTGAATGTGAGAATTAGCTCTCTTCAGCTGAGAACTGTGCTCTGCTAGACGATTACCATGTGATGCCAAAGGGAATTCAAACTCTCATGGTTTGGCAATGAGCTTGTGTATGTTTTAATGTGTAGTTTGTAGAAGTAGAATTCCTTTGCTAACTAATTTTAAACTGTTTAACTTTGTAACCTTCAGACTGTTATTATGCAATACAATGGTTATTTATATTAATAGAAATTCAGTCCCTGTCTCATGAGGGGATAACTTGGAAAATTTGATTTTTTTTTTAAAAAAAGCTACTTCGCAGTGACTGATATATTTAATCCCTACAGGCAGTTGCCAACAAATGAGTTTGCCTTTAATTTTGTGTTAAATTAAAGTATTGATTTTGGTGTTGGCAGTAAACTTTGGGAATTGATGCTTTTTCCTAGCTGGCTTTACTTCTACACATCTGTAGCAACCTTTTGCTGCTTGAAATGTATATGCAAGATTTTTTTTCATTTGTGGTTTGGTTTAAGATTTGTTTTCTTAACGGTGAAGGAAGAGTGCTAACCCTTTGCACTTGCAGCCCCTCAAGATATTTTTTCATCTGGCATAGTAAATGTTTAGTTTCTTCTGCCTTGTGAAGGTTGCCATTTTTCCATAATTTAGCCAGTGGTCTGAAATTATTTGAATACGTCTGTTAATAGACATAATACCAATTAATGGAGAGTAAAATTACTTTTCAACACTAAATGCTTAGCATCTTTTGACACTAAGGCTGGCTTTTTATTAATAAAATCTTTACTATTCTGGTGCAATGAATATCTTAAGATGCATGTTTTTGAGACTAACAGGAATAATATTTCTATAATCTGTCATCTTTTAATATGGAAAAACCATTTTAATGGTTGCGGTGTTTTTCTGCAGATCAATTCTTCTCTTGGAGAGTGCACTTTTAAAAATGTCATGGGATGTGTGTATCACTGGCAAGGTCAGCATTATTGCCAGTCTCTAATTCGTATCCAAGGTGATGATGACTACTTGCTACCTTGAAGTGCAGCCATGATGTGGAGGTGCCAGTGTTGGACTGGAGTGGACAAAGTTAAAAATCACACAATAGCAGGTTATACGCCTGATGAGAGTAGTGCTGTGAAAGCTAGTACTTCCAAATAAACCTGTTAGACTATAACCTAGTGTTATGTGTTTTTTTTTAAACTTTTGAAGTACAGCGGTCCATGTGATGCAGGTGTAGCAGTGCTATGGGAAGAATGCTTTAGAACTTTGACTTAGCAACGGTGAAGGAAAAGCTATTACAGTTGCAAGTCCATCTAATGTGCCAATGGAGAATCTGCAGGGTGGTACTTTTTGTTTTCTAGATGATGAAGGTTATTGGTTTGGAAGGGGCTGTCAAAGGTGCTTTGAGAAGTTCTTCAGAGAAGGTTTCTAGGTGGCACACATTCTGGGGTGGTGGGTGAAATCAATCTTTAAGTTGGTGAATGAGGTGCCAATCAAGCTGGCTGCTTTGTCCCAAATGGTTTTTGAAACTCCAACCGTCCAAGCAAGTGAAATAATGTATTCCATCATACTCCTGCCATGTTGAGCACATGGATGTTGAGCACATTTGAGAGTTCAGAGTGATTTAAATTTTGGAAATATTTTAAAACACTGACCTGCCTTCTAGCTGATCCACTTAGGTTTCTGGTCAGTGGTAACCTGTTGGGATATTGGCGGGGGATTCAGTAATAATAGTAAACTTGTATTCAAGATAAGATGGTTAGATTCTCTTGTTGGCAATGATTTGTATGTTCTGACTATGACTATTTCTTAGTCCGGGTCTGATTTGCTGTCTCTGACTTGCTGCATATGGAAACAGGCTATGTTTCAGTATCTGCAGAGTGTGAATGAAATTAATCCTTCATAATGACCATCCCTTTTACTCTTGCCTCATGAAGGAGGGCAGGTCATTGAAGCAGATAAGATGTTAGTCCTTGTATACTGCCCTGGGGAATTCTTAAATTGATGCTCTGGGTCAGCAATAACTCTCCTCCAATAATCATAGCAGTTTTCCTTTGTGCTTGGTGTTGACTTTAATGAGCAGGGAGTTTTCCCCAATTGCCTTTGGGCATCTTGATGTTACACTTGATGCTGTCTTGATGTCTCATCTTGTCTCATCCCTGGAGTTCAGCCAAAGTTTGTTTTGGTTCCTGTTTTGATCCAAAACTTCTTAATTAAGAAGGATTCTGCTTGAACCGAAGCTAAATTTGTTACTAGGTAACAGGTTGGTTCAGAAGTCTACTAAATTATATAATTACTAATTTAACAGAACTAAATTTCTACTGTAAATGACTAAAAAATGAACTAAGCATAAACTATAATTCAGTTAATGAAAAATATTTCCTTCAGTTTCGCCAGCTGCAAGATCAAACTGAAGCATTGAAACAAGAGAACAGGATCCTGAGAGATGCTGTGAGCAAGGCCCCCACCCAAATGGAGAGCAAGTGAGTTGCCCTGAACCCAAGAGCTAAAATATTAAGTGCAAATTAGTAATTTTGTTTTTATTATTAATGATTCATTCACAATGATTAAGAACTGATCTGGAGTCAGCAGTTGGCTCCTTGCTTAAACTGTTTTGTTTCACAAGGATAGTCCATTTAACTAGTTGCTTGTCCTGAGAAAAACAGACCCCTGTGTAGGTAAAGTAAGAGCACACTTAGGTTGACTTTTTGGTTCCGAGATAATTCAAGGAGCAGTATTTTTTTTTTTATTATTTGGATGTGTACAGCTAGGTCATTGCCTTGTGCAAAGACAATTAAAGGAAACGATTGGGCACTTCTAGTCTAAGTCAATCTGTTTGTTTGCGTCTCTCTTTCTTTCTGTATGGCCCATTCTGAGGTTAAGATAGACTGTACAGCATAATTGCGTTGGGACGAGATCACAAACTTAGCAAGAGTGCATTAGGCTGATTTTTTTTTTGTCTTTAAAAAATTTACTCCTCCTCTCCTCTTGGATGACTAAAATAGCAATCTTCTTATGGGAAACATTGATTTGAAATGCTGCTGATGTAGATTACTTAGTAATTTTTCTACACTTTGAAGATTGAAGTACTAACTGGTAAATACTCTTTACGTTAGCTGAAGACAGAATTCTCAATTTTTAGACCAGGTTCTATAGAGTTTCCAAGAAATCCATGAAGTAAATGCAGTCACAGTATATTATTAAGTGGTTTAACCAAGGCTGGCAGAAACTGCCCAGCACTTGCATGATTGTATCCTCACTAAACAGTCACCATATTTATTAAAGAATATTTCAGATATTTATGAACTGTCTGTGCAATGAGAGATTATTGGAAGAGAATCACAATGTCTTGGTAGTGGATGCATGTGACCACTTTGAACATAGCATACTTTGCTAACACCTCATGGCCATGACTGAAAAAAATTGCACCGCTGATAAAACAATTGCTTTCTTTGAGAACACTTTTGGCTGACTAGGACCTTTTGGACTAGCTTGGCAGCTGGTATGAGTTTAACTTGTTGCTGTGTTCTGGGGACCTCACTCTGAAGGAAAGCTAGTTGCTACTGATCATTTTGTTGGTCAGAAGTTTGCAGTGTTTGGTAACATCAAGTTGTTAAATATCCATAACACATGAAGATGAAACCTCATACAACAATTCAAGTATTTCAGGTAAAACCATGTGCACTTTTCTGAGTAGAAGGAAACTAGCAAAGAACTGCAGCTGTGACTTGTATAGAGTTTGATTTTTATGGACCTCAGTGATGAACAAAGCTGGATACAGCTGATGACAAAACTGTCTCTATAGATGTAATTGTTTTTGATTTGGTGTAAGCTTAATGTCTCTTGATGTTTGATTGGAATGAATGCCTTGACAAAAGAAATTTCGCAGTAGCTGCAGAGGCTCCTGTTGACCTTCCTGGAGATAATTTCACCTCAGAAATCTTAGTGAAGCAGGTTAGAGGAGAGAGGTAGTTTGTTTTCCTCTCAAAATTTTGCAGTTAGTTGCTCAGCTGTTGAACTGTGTTCTGATGTCCTTGGTTGTAAGGTGGAATTATGACCATGAGACCACAAGATGTAGGAGCACAAATTGGGCTATTCAGCCCATTGAGTCTGCTCTGCCATTCAATCATGGCTGGTTGAAATGTTACAAGATTACATTGGAATATCTCTCTGGACATTCATGTAATATTAGAGTTAAATTGCACTGACTCCACATTCTGGAAGTGAGTGGAAACTATATTCATGCAAGAAAGCAGGTGACTACCACTCCATTTAGGCAGTCATTTGCGACTTCTCCTAATATCAAATTAAACTATCATTCAATCTCTTCCATTCAGAAATGCTTTCTAGCCATCCGCTGAAGCTAGATATATCACACCTACGTTGTCTTGGGGAATTACTGATTCAGGAAATTGTCTGCATAACAATTCCCCAGGATTATGCCATTTACGTTTTACATTATCTCCAAGGATGATCTCATCCTACCGTTGTACCTGGGGGTTGTCTTACGTGGCATGTGACTTGCGTCAGTGGGCAGAATACTTGAGCATGACCGACCTGACCTGTAGAAAGGGGATGTGTTTTCTTTGTTCAGGGCCTCACTTTGATTCTACTTTGCATGACTGTGAAGAGGGTCAAAGGGGTGACTTAGCTTGTACAAGCTTTAATAGGCTTTTTAACAGTTTGTAGAAGTTGGTGTGTGTGTGAATTGCATCTAGTGTGTGTGAATTGCATCTAGTGTGTGTGAATTGCATCTAGTGTGTGTGAATTGCATCTAGTGTGTGTGAATTGCATCTAGTGTGTGTGAATTGCATCTAGTGTGTGTGAATTGCATCTAGTGTGTGTGAATTGCATCTAGTGTGTGTGAATTGCATCTAGTGTGTGTAACCTCAGGCAAAGAACCTAACACTGATAAGTTTCTCAACCCCATCTGCTTTCTCACTGTAACCCTGGATTCCCTTGACAATCCAGAACCTATATCTTGGTCTTAAATATATGCAATGACCTGGCCTCCGCAGCCGCCTTTGGCAGCGAGTTTCATAGGTTCACCACTCTCTGGCTGAAGGAGTTGCTCTTTTATCTCTGTTCTGAAAGGTCTTCCCTTTACTCTAAGGCTGTGCTTCTCTCCAACCAATTGAAACATCTTCTTAACATCCAATCTGTTCAGGCCATTAAGTATTCTGTCGGTTTCAATTTGGTCCCCCTTCATCCTTCTAAACTCCAAGAATAAACCCAGAGTCCTCGAACATTTCTGATGTTCAGCTTTTCATTCCTGGGACCATTCTTATGAAACTCCTCTGAACATGCTCCAGGGCCAGTACAGTCTACCTGAGATTAGATTACTTGCAGTGTGGAAACAGGCCCTTCGGCCCAACAAGTCCACACTGACCCGCTGAAGCACAACCCACCCATACCCCCACATTTACCCCTTACCTAACACTAAGGGCAATTTATCCTGGCCAATTCACCTAACCTGCACATTTTTGGACCGTGGGAGGAAACCAGAGCACCCGGAGGAAACCCACGCAGACACGGGGAGAACGTGCAAACTCCACACAGTCAGTCGCCTGAGTCGGGAATTGAACCCGGGTCTCTGGCGCTGTGAGGCAGCAGTGCTAACCACTGTGCCACCGTGATATGGGGCTCAAAACTACACAATACTCCAAATGTGGCCTGAACAGAACTTTATAGAGCCTCTGAAACCTGCTTTTATTTTTATATCCTCTCAAAATAACTGCCATAACTGCATTTGCCTTCCTAACTACTGACTCGACCTGTAAATTCCCCTTGAGAGAATTCTCTCAAAAGCTGCCTTAACTTGTACAAATATCTATCTCGGCAGAAATCAAAAGTACCTATTGGAACAGAGATTTTCCTTTTTTTTTCCCCCCTGCGTTTTGCAAACTACTAATCATTCTTTTAATAGTTACCTGGTGACTCTCAAAAGCCATTGTGATTTTAAAATCTTTCAAAGTTTGCGTGTTGCTTTAAAGATGTGTCATATTGAAATAAAGATTCAACAACAAACACTTTCCAGCTTTGGTGACATACCTAGGGTATTCACAATTAGTTGAAAAGATCATGACTGAGTTAGTACCTTGCACCGCATTTAGTGAGATGTTTTCTGCTGTGATAGCAATGAAGACAATACATGTAAACGGAATTGACAGAAAATTTACACAAGTGGTGGAAGACCTGCCTTACTTTGTGTGTAAAGACTTTCTTGATAACATGATTAAAACGCTATCCATTAACTATATTTTAGTACTAAGCATGTTACAAAGCTACAATTTTGAGCAGGTTTGCAATTATTAATTAATTTCAAAGATCTTAAATCAAAAACAAAATTTTCTATGGATTGCTACAGTAAGGTTTTAAAATTTTCTCTCAAACTTTTATTGCACAAACCATGCTTTTTTAAAAAAAAAATTACTGTCTGTCCATACCTTTTGAAATTAAATACTTATTCCACTAAAGGGTATCTTTTGTCTAACAGAATACTTTGCTGCATTAAGTCAAAATGCTCCATTATGTTGAAAATTTTGAGCAGACCATATGTTTGGCTTTGATTTTAGATTAGATTCCCTGCAGTGTGGAAACAGGCCTGTCAGCCCAACCAGTCCACACTGACCCTCCAAAGAGTAAACCACCCAGACCCATTTCCCTCTGACTAATGCACCTAACGCTGCGGACAATTTAGCATGGCCAATTTACCTGACCTGCACATCTTTTGGACTGTGGGAGGAAACCGGAGTAAACTCGCGCAGAAAGTCACCCGAATCGAACCTGAGATCCTGGTGCTGTGAGGCAGCAGTGCTAACCACTGAGCCACTGTGTTGCCCCAAATTTTGCCAATCCTTTACCAACATTCTACAGCTTTAGTTTATAAATAAGCATTTTTAGTATTGGCTATCAACCTGATCACTGGTCCAGTGATCACTCAGTTGCTCTCTCCGGATGCTTTTTTTTTGCCAAAACGTAAATTGTTCTGGTGAAGCAAATGCACTCCTGAAGTGCAGCTTCCACAATGACCTGCACTACGACTACCCATCATGTATCATACCACCTGCGACTGTGTGAAGCTATTCTTCAGATGTTTGTTCTGATTTGTTCCCAGAGCAAGTTGCATTCCTGTATGCTTCCCAAACCCACCTTAACAATGCCTGTTGCTGTTTCTTGTTAACCAGATGGAGATGGTGTGAAGGAAGCTTCCACAGTTTGAGAGAATTAGTTTCCCTTTTTAAAATTCCTTTTAGACAAGGTTGGTGAAGCTATTACCAATCCTAGATTGCTGACACTGATGGTGTATGTTCTTCTTTGGCCTTCTGTATGTTGTATTTTTTGTTTTATATTGACGTTTGTCTGTGAATTGAACAAAAGTATGAAAATTCACACTTGCATTTCGCAATGCAAATCAAACTGCTTATGTAATCTCTCATTATGTTCGCATATATGTCTGTTCTCTTGGATTAAAGTGCATAAAGGAGAATAAGTACTGTTTTTAAAAAAAAAAATTGCCTATTCTTTAAAGCAACTGACCTACTAATTGATTTAATTTCAATATAGGCAGTCGACAGAACTGAATAAATTACGTCAGGATTATGCCAGATTAATGAATGAGTTTACGGAGAAAACTAATCGTCTTCAACAGGAAGAGGCACAGAAAAAGAATTTGGAGGTTTCTTATGAGCAGACTGTTCAACAGCTTAAGGTATAAAAGCAGACTTGACTTCACCTGAACAAGATTTGCTGGATGAGTATTTTAGGTTAGGTCAGTGGACGCGTGGATTGTTGGAGGGACTTTCAGTTAAAATTAAAAACACAATTAAAAATTGATGGAATGAACTTGTTACCTTTCTGCTCACAACAGCTATAAGAAGTTATTCTATGCAGGCACTTTATTTAATATTCAACATTCAAAAATCCATGAAAGTATTGGTTATTTTGGGTGCTAGTTTTGAAACAAATGAAATTATTTTTGTCTTTTTCCTCCTAAATGCTTATTTGTACAAAAATAAATTAATAAATACTCCAGGTGAGCAACAACTGTGGGGAGAGAATATTTTATTAACTTCCTGAATCTGAAATCTGGGTGAAAAGTTTGGGAAACCAGTTTTGCTGTCTGCATCTTAGTTGTTAAATGGCAAATAAGGAAAAACAGATTTCATGTCATTATAATTACTTCAACTACTATAAGTTTTTAATAGCTCTCACCATTTTTTTTATTTTGCCTCCTGTGCTATGTCTCCTTGGACCCTGTCTTTCTCATTGAGTCAATCAGACATACTTCCTGCACCCATGAGGCCATGTTAACAAAATGCTGAATGTCTAATTTTCCCTTCTTGTTTTCATGGCAGCTGATATTCACAGTCTGTCTTCGGGTGTTGCTTCCTCTTATTAAATCTGTCAATATCTTTGCTTCAAAAGAACATACTCTGTTGCAATATACCTTCAAACTACCATCTGCTTTCTAAAGTGTTCTTACTACTTCATGTTGCACCCCGTCTCTACCTGAACTCAATGCTGGAAACCCTGATTCAGGGTTCCACTCCTGTCACAGTCAAAATAGCTCCTATCAGTATCATAAATGATATCATTGGACTGTGATATATTTTACTTTTGTGACTGCCTCAACCTGTCTGCCTCTAATTCAGTGCCCACCATACCTTCCAGTAATACCTTTTTATTGTTCATCTATCACCTGACTCCATTCTTCTCTAATGCTATACTTTGTGATGGCTTCTCATTCTGCTTAAGCACTGTTACCTCTGGTATAGCCCAAGAATCTGGTCTTGGCCCCCACATATTTCTCATTGGAGTGCTGATCAATCCATCATGTTATCTAAAAGCACAGCAGTAGTTTTCAAATATATGCTGATGTCATCTAGTTCTACGCTCCCCCCTCAACTTTTCACCATTGCTCAATTATCAGACTACCTATCTGACATCCAGTACTGGATGGACAGAGACTTCTTCATACAAAACTTTTGTGAAGACTAAACTTGTTTTCCATTCCTGCTCTAAACTCTGTTTGAGTAGCTAACTCTTTCTGACAGTGAGACTAAAGTAGATTTTTTTGTAGCCTTTTGTGTCAACCTGAGAGAAACTTCTGTTAATGTATTTGTGCCACTACCAAGGCCACTATTCCCAACTGTATATTATGGTGCCTGTACTTCTGAAATCCTTCGTTGTACCTTCATTTACCCCAAGACTTCTCCCTTCCAGCTCACTGCTGATTTCCTAGGTGTGAGGTCATATAAAACTGGTCATCTGAATTTGCTGTAAGTCCCATTCCCCCCCCCCCCCCCCCCCCCAAGTACTTCTCATCACTGGCTTGATTTGTCTCCTATTTGAGTAGTGCCTTCAATTTAAAAACACGTTCTCCAGTTTATGAATCACTTTTTTTTTGTGTGACCTTGCCACTCCCTATCTGTCTCTGTCCTTTTGCATCATCAGTTTCTGGCCAGTGAACATCCCAGATTGTAAAACTACTTCACTAGTGGTGATTGCAATTTCTGTTGACTTGGTAGTAACACCTCTGCTTGGCTTTTCTTTCAAATCACTCACTTCTTTCAAAGTTGCCTCTTTGTCTGAGCTTCAGGTCAGTGGTCTCGTACCCATAGTGACCTATTTTGTTACAGTGCGCCTGTGCAGCTCCTTGGGAGATTATGTAAACTTGGAGTTATCAAGCTTGTGGTGGTTTAGCCATATTACAGGCCTTTTATTTTTTAC